>NC_142010.1:105872291-106172291 GCF_049901735.1 Notechis scutatus
TAGCAGTTAAAAGGAAGAAGCAGCTGCAAGCTCACATCACTCTGAGAAGCACAGAGCTGAAGACAGAAGCCTGAAGATGATGAATGAGACTTCATCGAAACGTTGCCTAGATACTTCCAATCTTACGTGGGAAAAAACCCGAATAACCAAAGATCCACATACAAATACCCGCGAGAACCTCAGAATATATATATATATATATATATATATATATATATATATATATATATATATATATATATATATATATATATATATATATATATACCCACACACACACACACACACATACATACATACATACATACATATGGTATTCAGCTTTGTTCGGGTATTTTCCCACGTCATTATAGTTGTGCTTTTAAAGTTTTAGCAACGTTTCGGCAGAATCTCATCTGCCATCATCAGGCTTCTGTATTGTGTTCGTCTGTGAGTCAGACTTTCACAGCCGTTTCAGTTTTAAATTTGGGGCTAGCCTACTGCTGTGCCAGAATGGTTTTTTCTTCATCCTGATTGGTTGGGAGTCTTGGTCTGTGTTTATTGGTCTTGGAATTTGCTGTGTTCTGCTTGATTGGTGTTTCTAATATCTTCTGTCTGTTTTGTGGCTTTTTTTGTATTGATTGGCTGGCAACATTGTGTTCCTGTATTGGAGGCTTTTAGTGCTGCTTGGCTCCGAGTAAATGGATCGCTATCATTTATTAGGAAGCTAGGTTTCATCTGGGTGCCTGGTTGGGGTGTGTTTGAGCTGGAGGTATCAGGGGGGATCTGTTTGTGCCCAGGTGTTTGCCTGGCTTGTGGTGTGGAGATTTTTTTGTTTGTGAGTGCAGGCTTCCAAATAATTGACAGTCTGGTGGAATCATCTTTTCTATTCATGCTTTCAGGTCTTTTTTTCAATCTCAATGGCTTCTCTGATAATTCTGTGGCTGGGGTTTTCTATAGTGGCTAGGGTTTTGGTGCCATTGAACTCGATGCTATGACCTGTGGCTTTCATGTGTTGGACTAGTAGGCTAGCCCCAAATTTAAAACTGAAACGGCTGTGAAAGTCTGACTCACAGACGAACACAATACAGAAGCCTGATGATGGCAGATGAGATTCTGCCGAAACGTTGCTACAACTTTAAAAGCACAACTATAATGATGTGGGAAAATACCCGAACAAAGCTGAATACCATACATATAAATACCCGCAAAAACTTAAGAAAACACACACACACACATTCAAATCCATACTTCTCCCCTCATCCTAGTACTGTAATAATAATAGCTTTCCTTTCACTTTATAAACCATCCACTTCAGAAAGCAGAAATCTTATGCTAATAACAATAAAAAAAATATGGAAAGGTTTAGATGTTCTTAAAGAAAGCCATCCTTCCAACTTCCATTTCCTTCTAGATATAATAACTCCTCAGTTTAGCACACTTCAGGTACAGGAGGCAAAATGTTTTTCCAGATAGTATGTTGAAATAATTATTACAGTTATCTGGGGAAATTAAGTAAAGGAATTAAGCTAAAGAAAAAGAAGAAAGCCAGTGAGTTTCCATAATAAATAAACAAACAAACAAACAAGATCTTGATCATTTACCCACAATTTTCAAAGAGAAAATTAGCAATTACTTTGCAATCCTGAACCTCATTGATAGGGAACTGTAGAATGAACTCAAAGAAGCTGTTAAGGGTAAAATGAGAAAAGGGATTGCCAAAAATGAAGAAACAGAAGAAAGCAAACTGGATGTCAGAACAAATCGTGAAAATTGACAAAAAGAGAGAAGAGGCCAAAGCCAAGAAAGACAAAGATCTCAGAAAGGAACTTAACAATGATTTTCAGAGAGCTGTTAGAAAAGCCAAGAAGTAGTATTATAATAACATCTGTAAGCCTTTGAAGATGGAAACAGACATGGAAAAGCAAGGAAAGTCTTCCAAAAGATCTCTGAACAAAAAAATTACATTCCAATGTTGAATTGGTATGTGAAAGGATACCAATAGATAGATAGTAACTGATTCAAAGCAAATAAAATAAATATGGAAGGAGTATACTGAAATATTGTACAGCAGAGATGTCAACGTACAAAATATCTTTGAATATTGCCTGCTTACAAAATTTCTAACACTAGTACAGGGTTCTGCAACCTTAAACACTCAAAGAGCCATTTTAACTTGTTTCTTACAGAAAAGAAAACAACGGGGGCCTGAAAACCTGGGTGGGCATGGCCAATTCAACGTCACTCCTACCCAGTCACATGACACACACCCCGCCACACCTACCTGGGTTTTGTAATGCCCAAATGTTTTCTGTGGGAAATGGGTTCCTCTCTTCCTCCCTCCCTCCCTCCTTCTCATTTCTGTTTTTTTTGTGTTTTACCTTCTCAGGCCAGGCGAGGAGTGACTGGGAGGGGAGGGCGAAGGATGGGGCCAGCCAGTGGTGGGATTACCCAACAGGGAGCCACAGCAGAGGGCCCAAAGAGCCACATGCTGCTCCAGAGCCATGGGTTGCTGATACCACACTAGTAGGAAGGTTATATTAGATAAGTAGTGTGGTCCTTACCAACTTGGAAGGCTATAGGAACTGATAGAATATTCACATAAATATGGCAAGAAGCAGAAGAAAATCTGGAGAATGACACAGTGGCCAAAAGATTGGAAGAGGTCAATCTACATTCCAATACCGAAAAAGTCAACTTTTGTAAAATATCCTTAATTTTACAAGCTAACATGCTTAATGTAGATTTGAGTCCTATATAGAAAAAGAGGTTCCAGTTGTTCAAGGTGGCATTAAAAAAAGGCTGAGGAACATGAAACATTGTTGCTAATGTGCACTGGATAATTAAGAAAGCCAAGGAATATATTTAAAAAGAAGTTTATATGTACTTCATTGATTATAGAAAAATGTTTAATTGTGTCAATCATTTGAAATATGATTTGAAATATGCTTAGTAAATTAGGAATCCCAGAATATTTCATTGTTCTCATGGGGTAAGATATATATGCAGGCCAGGAAGCCTCTGTGTAGACACAACATGATGAAACAGACTGGCTCCAGGCTGACAAAGATGTGAGCCAAGATCTTTCCTCTTATTTATTCAACTTATATTCTGAATTAGGAAATGTTAGATTGGAAGAGGATGAGCACAGTTTTAAAATTGGAGGAAGAAACATTAATTACCTGTGCTATGTTGTTGATACTACTCAGATACCTGAAAATGCAAAGCAGGTGCAAACTCTAGTAATGAAAGTCAAGTTTGCTTTTAAGTTAATTTGCCTACCACGTATATTTCTCTATATAACTGTTGTATATAAACCACTGTTAAATGTCTAATTCTCTGTGTGCTATGTTTTGCTCCTGGGTTGTCTCATAATAGCAGTCATGCTGCAAACACTCTGACACACTGTATGGAAATAAAAACAGAATTTTGAAGAAGCAGAATACAGTGTGATGAAGCAGAAGAGTATTGATGTATTTGGTATTGAAGACTCCTGAGAACCCATGGACAGCCAAGAAAATAAATGATTTATTGAACAAATCAGTCTCGTGTCTTGAGGCACAAATACATGGGCTCAAATTATCCTACACATTAGTTGAAGACTTAGCTCTCTGGAAGAGACTCTAAAACTGAGAAAGGTAGAAGGAGGAGGAGGAGGAGGAGGAGGAGGAGGAGGAGGAGGAGGAGGAGGAGGAGGAGGAGGAGGAGGAGGAGGAGGAGGAGGAGGGAGGACCAGCTGCAAGGTAGATGAACCTAATTACAATGTCAAAAGCTGGTTTCATAAATGCTTGTTGTCAACTTCCAAAAGGAAAGAATAAAAAGAGACAACCTTAACAGACATTTAGATTTAACAGACATTCCTTCCCAAAAGTTCCATGATATCATGACAATGTTCATGTTATAGGAGTACATATGGTTCAGATATAAGCCAAACACTAAATGAAATTCAAGAAATTTGAAGTAACTCTGAAATAAGGTACTAGTGGTAACAGTGATATTACCTATAAGGAGGATGACAATGATGATAACAGTATGGAAATTTTTTAGTCCCTGAACTATTTTACACTTTCTCATGTTTCACACATTTCCTGGATTATCTATTACCCCAAATGCACTTTTATTACCTTGTCCTGCAAATTCTTCCTTTTGATTATCCTGCCGTTCCACAAAAGTGTATTCTAAAATTCCTTGCCACAAATACCTCAGGTTCTCTTTATTGCTTTTTCACAAATTCTGAGGTGTACATTTGGTTATATTTCTTCTCTTGGCAATCTTCCCCATCCATCTCATGCACAGATACTTGCCCTCAAGCCTGAATTTCTATAATTTTTTGTTACTCTTATTTTGAAATCTACTCTAAATCTGCTATTGGGTATATTTCTTTCATCCCCAAATCTGCAAAATGACCACTATAAACACTTATTTATTGATCCCACTATGATTTGTTTCTTCTTTACTTTCTCTACACTAGATTTTCATATTACCGTATTTTTCACTCCACAAGACGCACTTTTTTCTCCCCCGAAGTGGGTGGAAACGGTGCCGGTCCTTTGGTAAATAGCAGCCAGACCACGGCAGTGGGGTCCTTTTTACAGTGCTGAACCCCTCCTCTTCTGTCTGTTTTCTGCAATGCAGGAGTCAATAGGCAGAGTTGGCACATGAGAGGACACCTATATCTCAGGCTCTGCCTGATTTTTTTTTCTTGTTTTCCTCCTCTAAACCTAGGTGCGTCTTATGGTACGATGCATCTTATAGAGCGAAAAATATGGTAATCTAGTAATATAAACTCACAGAGAAACCCCATAATGCATATTCATGCTGTATTTTCCAACCATGTTTTATGTGGGCTGGCACTTGTCTTCCCCAAAAGACTAGCTATAATTTAATTGTTTTCAGATTTGTTCTTGCTAAGTATGATTACATCTCTGTTTGCTTGAAACTGATATATTTACTTTGGGGTGTGACAGGTACTTCTGCCTCCAGAACTCTACTTTAGTAGAATAAAAAGGTACACTCTTAACATTATTTCCTACTTAATGGATGGATTATATTATTGACTTTAAAGATCTGTGTTGTCTATTAACATTTGCTCAGTATCTCTTTTTTATTTTAATTTCCTAGATATATTATTTTCATCCCCTAGTAACAAACTAGAGGCCTACATGTAGAAAGCACCAAGCCCCACTTTGTGGTTTCCAGAATCCTCCCATATAATCCTACTGAAATTCACTAAGAAATAATTGATTATCTTTTTTTTCCAGTACAGTATTGTCTAGTCCCGTTATGGCGATCCTATGGCACACGTGCCACAGGTGGCATGCAGAGCCATTTGTGCCAGCACGCAGCTGCGGGCACTTACCTCACTGCGCATGTGTGCGCCTCACAGCTGATTTTTGGCTGGTTTGAGGTCTTTTTTGGCCTCCCAAAGGCTTGAGGAAGGCTTCTTCAGGCTTCTACAAGCTTTGTAGGCTGAAATCTAGCCCCGTTTCATCACGTCCAGTATTTTCGGTAAAACAGGAAGTGATGAAACGGGGCTAGATTTTGGCCTGCACAGCCTCAAGCCTTTGGAAGGGCGAAAATCAGCTGTGAGGCACAGTGCAGGTTAAGGGGGCTGTGGGGGGGTGAGGGGTGGAGTGGGATTGTGTGCGCATGTGTAAGGGGTGGGGGTGGGGCACACATTGCCTTCTGGCTGCTGGCACACGAACACAACCGTGCAAGCACGTGGACAATTTTTGGCACAGGAACCCAAAAAGATTAGCCACCACTGCTCTAGTCTCTTAAAAGAGAACTAATGGTCAAGGGATAAACTACATCTCATCTTCAAGTGTCAAGATTCAGTCTATTTTAGTTGGAAATCCAAATGTACAGTACAATGGGAAGGGGGAGAATCAAACCTGAAAAAAGGATTATTTTTATTTACCAAATTTATATCCCATTTTTTATCATTCAAGCATTCTATGTAGTTTATAGTATATTCAAAAATACATTTAATATAGATGTTTTAGAATTTATGAAGCCCACCCCGAAAAACAAATTGCACTTATGTTTTTAGACGCAGAGAAGGCCTTCAATAATTTAAATTGGCAATTTTTAATCCAAAAAAGTTATAATATGAATTTAGGCACCAAATTTGAAAATATTATAACAACCATTTATGATACACAACAGGCTAATATTATAATAAATGGGGAATATACCCGCCCAATAAAAATAGAAAAAGGAATCAGACAGGGCTGCCCACTCTCACCCCTGTTCTTCATATTATCACTAGAAGCATTATTAACACGAACTAGACAGAACCCAGACATAAAAGGATTAAAGGTTAAGAAAGAAGAATATAAGTTGCAAGCGTTTGTGGATGATATGTTTTTTTTCATTGAAGAACCAATAGAAAGAGGACAAAAATTGATGAATGAATTAGAACAGTTTGGAGCAGTAGCAGGACTAAAAATTAATAGGAAGAAAACAAAATTAATGACCAAAAATTTAACAGAAAAACAGAAATTAGAACTAGAAGTTATGGGAATACAAGTGATAAAGAAAGTTAAATACTTAGGAATATGATTGACAGCACATTGTAAGACACTTAAGGAAAATAATTATGATAAATTGATTCAACAGGTAAAGAAGGATTTGGAAACATGGGGCAAGCTGCAACTTTCATTATTAGGCAGGATCGCTGCTATTAAAATGAATATTCTTCCAAAATTCCTCTATATATTTCAGATGATCCCAATCAAAGTACACAATTTTTTTTTTTTGAAGAACTTAATAAAATAACTGTAAAATTCATCTGGCAAGGGAAAAAACCTAGAATAAACTTAAAAGGCAATGCAGGATATGAAGAGCAGGGGAGGGCTGGCACTTCCAAATTGGGAGTTGTATTATAGTGCAGCCTCTTTAGTATGGTTGAAGGAATGGGTGAATTTAACTAATAAGAGAATATTATTCTGAGAAGGCCATGATTTGCAGAGGGGGTGCATGCTTTTTTTTTATGGGATGTTGGGAAAACTAGCCAGAAATATTTTCACAGACACCTAATCAGAGATTCATTATTGACTAATTGGAAGAAAATACGGAAAAAACACTATTTAAAAATACCAATTTGGATCTCAACAATGGAGGCGATGATTCACCCAAATCATCTGGATATTACTAAAATGATTAAATATAAGGACCTATTGGATACGTAAGGAAATATGAAATCATGGCAAGAACTTCAAGATCGGGGATTAAAAATTGATCAGTGGGCATATCTTCCAATTCAAAGTAGATATAAACAGGACAAGAAAGAATTTGGAATTAACAATAAACTCCAGCAATTAGATAAAATTTTATTAGGATCAGGCAAAAAAACAACAACAGAATTTTATAATTATTTATTAGAAGTAGAATTAGAAGAAGAAATTGTAAAAGGGAATATGATAGTCTGGAGTAGGATTATAGGACGTAGTATCACCATAACAGAATGGGAAACGGTCTGGGGTAGAAATAATAAAATTACAAAATCGGTAGCATACAAAGAAAATGCCTATAAAATGTTTTATAGATGGCACCTTCCTCCTTCGAGATTAGCGAAGATGCACCCCAATATGAGTCCGAATTGCTGGAAATGCAAAAAAAAAAAAAAAAAAAAGAGGGAACTTTCTTCCATATGTGGTGGTCCTGTACAGAAGCTCAAAAATATTGGCAGAAAATTAGAAATTGGCTGGAAGAAATGACAAGAGAACAGATCGAATTCAAACCAGAGTCCTTTCTATTAGGGATCTTTGATAAACAAATACCAAAAAAAGTGAAATATATAATAATACATATTTTGACAGTGGCCAGATTGGCTTTTGCACAATGTTGGAAACAGCCTCATGTTCCATCAGAGGAGATGATTATTCAAAAAATTTCAAGTTGTGCAGAAATGGACAAATTAACCTTGGCATTAAAAAATAAAGACACTTCAATATACTACAACAGCTGGAACTGCTGGTACAAATGGATAGACCAAAGATAGATTTCACACTAAAAGGCAAAAGAGGATAGGATAGAACCATAGTAGTGATATACAGATATATGTAAGGATTAAGTGTGTATATGGCATAAAATAAGGATAAAAAGGGGGTCTCACAAACTGTTGAAGATGAAAATGTTTTTAATTGTTTTCTATCTTTTTCTTTCTATTTTCTTCTTCCTTTCTTCTTTTCTTTTTCTCTCTTACATTTATGTATGTGTTGTTGGTCTGTTTTAATTGTAAAATCAATAAAATTTATTTTTTAAAAAATACATTTAATATAACCATAAAATTAATACAATTAAAATAAAATAAAACATTAAAGTCACCACTAAAATTTTGTCCATTAAAAGTTCAGGGAGAAACACTTTTTTTGCCATTCTATTGTCTGGGAGTTATACTTTACAGCAGAAGGCCCTTTCCTCTGTGTTTCATAGCTGAGTTTCCAATATCAGAGTGATCTTCAAGGGGTCCCTTCCGCTGATCAGGTTCAGGGTGGGAAATATGGTTCCTCTGTTAGTTAGGTCTTAAGTCATTTAGGACTTCAAAGGTCAAAAAAAATTATTTCAAATTTATCTGGACCATTATTCTATTTGTAACTTTATAAAAAAAAAAATATTCAACCCCCTGCCATTTATTTCAAAAGATATTTTCCTTAATTTCATAAGTTTGTAGTTAACATTTTCTTTCATCAATGATTGAAGGCATACTCACCCGTGTTTTCAGATTTTGGATCCGAATGTTTCTAATAGCAAAAAACTAGTTAATAAGCAATTTCCAAATGTGATTAGAAAAGTAATTATTAAACTTAATCCTTTCAAAGGTTCCAACCACTGTTTGAGCAAGATTCCCTAATCTTCCAATCAGTGGTGGGATTCAAAAAAATTTTTACTACCGGTTCTGTGGGCGTGGCTTGGTGGGTGTGGTGTGGCTTGGTGGGTGTGGCTTGGTGGGCATGGCAGGGGAAGGATACTGTAAAATCTCCATTTCCATCCCACTCCAGGGAAAGGTTACTGCAAAATCCCCATTCCCTCCCATCTATGTGGTGAAATAAGGGTTGTATGATAAAGATCGGTTGTCATATAAAGGAATGAATGAAGATGAGATAGCAAACCAATATATGGAAGAAGAGTAAATATCTGGAAAATATCTAGAAGTCCTGAAAAGTTGCAGTTGAGTGTCATTCATGAGAAGCCAGATTGAAAGAGAAAAGAAAATTGAAAGAACAAAAGGCAATGTATGAATCAGTATATCGATAGAACGGAAGCAATGATGATTTGCAAAAACAGAAAAGTCTGGAGAAATGTAATGAATAATATTAATGTCATTTCTTACTCCAAAAGGTGGCTATCTATATATGAGCCTCAATTTATGCTGAAAATTTCTATCACAGATTACATTTTTAGTGTTCTTTGAAAGCAAACCACTAGATGTCACTTGAAGGCCAAGAAAAGAATATCGTTTCCATCCTACATTGTTTTAATCAGATCCCTGGAAGAAGGGAACAACAAGGATAATAATCAAAAGAAAAGTTTTTAAGACTCTTTCCACGTAGTTTTGTGTGTGTGTGTGTGTGTGTGTGTGTGTGTGTGTGTGTGTGTGTGTGACTGCACAAGCATTCCCTCTTTCTATCCTATTACTGCACGCACATCAAGTATTAAGTGTTATGCAGGGGCGGGGGGGGGGAGGTGGAATCTTGCATTTTTAAACAATTCTCAGACCATTCAAATTCAAGAGAATCTAAGAGATTTTCACGGATGATGATGGTGAAAGGTGGACATTATTGTCTTGTCTCTTGTTGTTCAAGTTCTCTGCTCTGTGCTCTGCAAGGAAGACATCTGAGAAAACTCCTGTTGTTGGGCTTTTTCAGAGTAGGAAGAGTTTTACAACCAGAAAGCCTTCAAATTGACAGGAAGATCCGTGCTTAGCACAAAAGCGCAGCAGCATTTGCATCTTCCAGCAGTCCAACAGATCCAAAAACACCCTAAAGAAATCTTCAAGTATTCAGAGCATAAAGGAGTCTCTTTCACAGAGAAAGAAAACTCAAGCAACTGCAAAATAAATTTTAACACGGCATTAAAAAATAGGTCTGTTTTCTCTACTGTATGTTACTGTCCAGCTTTATTAATGGCATGACTTTTTCCCCCTTGTTGCATTGATGATATCCACTACCTATATTGCTGTCTCAGTGTTGAGAAGACTTCCTGTATATAGGTAGTCCTCAACTTACAACAGTTCGTTTAGTGACCGAAGTTACAAGGGCACTGAAAAACGTGACTTAAGACCATTTTTCACACTTACAACCGTTGCAGCATCCCCACGGTCAGTTAAATCAAAATGTAGATGTTTGGCAACTGACTCATATCTACGACGGTTGCAGTGTCCCTTTTGCAACCTTCCCACAAGCAAAATCAATGGAAAGGCCAGATTCACTTAACAACTGTGGCAAGAAAAGTCATAAAATGGGGCAAAACTCTCATTAACAACGGTCTCTCAGAGCAACAGAAATTTTGGGCTCCATTGAGGTCAGAGGTTGAGGACTACCTGTAATTCAACTAGTTAATCTAACATATCTTGTTGGGGTGCTCAGACCATAAGAAGAAAACCACCCTTTACTTTTTAAATCGCCCCTTCCGACTGCTGATTTTAAAATGCTATGTAGGAGGACATAATATAATCAAATATGGGACAGCCAGGTGAATTTCACTGATAGCCCCACTTCTTCCCTCCCCAAATAATAATTCTGGCACTTTTGTTCAAGCAGCATTTGGCATCTCCAGGTGTGTTTCTGCAAACTCAGAAAGGAAAAGTGGTGAAATTGTAACTGTAAGCAATAAATAAATTACAACTTTTTATTTACTTGTTCCTTCCACTTCTTGGTTGAGTAGTCATGTATCCCCAAAGCTTCAGGCAAATGACTTTTGTACTCCGGCAGATATTTTTCTTTCTTTCTGATTAACAATCTTCAATGGAATGAATTCTCAGCTAGGTCACAGCTGAGGCATTTATCACAAGTTTTTATTTTTTATTTCTTTCTCTCCTGCCTGTTTGGTTTCTGTTTTCCTTTCTTTTCTTCCCCAGATAAAATTGTCTCCTGAACAAACTGACCTTTCGGGACACAGCTCAAAAGCTCAAACAGGATCAACAGGAAAAGCCACCCCCAATGCCCCCCCCCCCACTCCCACCCCAATCCCTGTCTCCGTTGACATAGTTTCGGTCTAGTTCTTGATGTCAAAGAAGTTATTCACCTCACCATCAATTTGCAAGCCTCGTGTGAGGGGCGGAAGGGGGGGTGGCGGCAAAGCTGAGGGTCTGCAGGAAGGAGTGCTTCAGTCTTGGAGGCCTTCATGTAAAACAAGCCTTCTCTGTGTTTTTCCTGAGAGTATGTACACATCCTGTCAGATGATATCCATGCCTGCCGAGCTGTGCAAAAAGGTGCCAGGAAAAGGCAGAGCTATCCAGTAGCAAAGCCCCCTTTTTTCACTGAGATGAAAAAGACTGAAGGTATTTATGCTCCGCCACCAAAAACTCAGGGGCAACCTGAGTTTCTGCCGTACGGGTCACAAACCAATTGCAAGAAAAATATTTGGTTATGTTCACCAATGACAGTCTGGTTATTAGCTAATATCACATATATAAACATCCCTCCCCCCCCCCCAAAAAAAAAATCCTAGTCGCTTACTTCAGGTGTTTTCTGCCTTTGCCATTAATTTAGGATCATTTGTGGGGCGTAGCCAGCGAAATTCTCTTCTCATGCTAAGATCCTTCCTAGTGGTCAGGAAGAATAGCCAGAGGTGCATTAGACATTACATACAGCCTGAAAATAATGCTGTAGTCAATGGCTGCATTGAGTTTTGACGTTGTACCTGTACTCATACACATAGCATCATTCAAGTCTTTGAAGCACATTTGACCAGGTTTGAGGCCTGAAGAGACATCCATCTATTGTCTTTTCACTCTTTGAGCCCCTAAAAAGTTAGGAAGGCAGCAATGTAAAGATGAAGGAACAAATGAGAGTCTTATAGCCAATTATGGCTATGGATCATGGTCACTCAAGGAAGATCACAATAAAAATGAAACCTCAACTGCTAAAACCTGAACTAAAACCTTTCAAAACCGTTCATTACGTCAAACTGAAAAACTCTACCTGAATGAAAGAGATCTTGTCTCTTTTTCTGGAAGTGGAAAGAGAAGAAAACTGTGCACTGCTTCCAGGAGTTCCCATTCTGCAGCTTGGCAGAAAGATAGAGGACTGATTCCAATGTGCCTAGCAAATGGATCTTGGGAAAGAGGGCATCTGAAACTGATATTTCCCTGCTAAACTTAGTGTTCAAACCAAAGGCATCTGTAGCATTCAACTTTAACGAGAAGCACAAAAGATGAGCTTGTGAAACGCTCTAAACTTCAGTTTCTTTTAGCTTCCAGACAGAGAGAACATTGGATATTATGGGCAAATGGTTTATTTTATGTGCAAATAAAATGGTTAGGTAACCAGCATATACGCCACTCCTCTAATAGATCTGATGCATTTGCTCATATTAATCTGCATGTAGAAACCTCAGGAGTGCCTTCAACTGCCCTCTCTGCTTTTGTTTACTTACCCCAACTCCTTAATTTATTGGTGCACGCAAATACATACCAATATCTCTCTGGATTTAGATGAGAATGATCTCCAAACATTGATGTTGAAAATGATTTACAGATTTTTGCAAAAAACTTCGTTTGGGAAAGAGAAGGTGACCAGCAGCAATGGATGAACTTAGTTACAACGGTGATGTATGTTCATTGGGAAGAATTAAAGAAAAGAGAATATTTGTAGGTCAGAGTTGAAATGAAGGAGGTCCTTGGTGCTCTCTGAGCTTGGTTGTTTTCTTGCAGGTGTTTTATTACCCAAACTAGGAAACAACATCAGTACTCATTCATAATGTTACTTACTTTAGGTAATGAAACATCTGCAAGAAAAAACCAAGCTCAGAGAGCACCATGGACTCCTCAGACCTTAAAGAACAGTTTAAGTATAGATCAATATTGAGAAAACCAATCTATGTGGTTGTTAGGAGCTGAAAATGATTTTATGGCACCTAATCAAGTCTACCCAATTTAGTAATTTTGGGAAATAGAGAAAGAAAAGATAGGAAGTGTTCATAATAAATGGTTTGCATAAATATGCTTTGCTTTTAATTTAACTATCATAAGGATACAATTCTTCAATGTTTTAAAACATTTCCTTACTTCCTGGCTCAATTCTTTGCCCATCAGAATGGAAGAAGTGGTCCATTAGCTAAAACAGATTAAGTAATTTGCTGTGGCCACAGCCACTTTCTGCAGCTCTCACACCTGCTCTCACCTGTTAGCTAAATTCAGCATTTTCCCATCATTCTCTTAGAAGTCATGACCATGTACAGATGACAATAAAAAGCTATTGCTACTCCTTAACCTGTAATATAAAATGTTCGTTCTTCTGCCAAACCTAATTTCATCTCCAGTCCTAGGGCTATCATATTTGGGTGCCAAGCTTCAGACAACCACTACATGGCAGATCTCGTGACCATCCATATTTTAGAAATCCAGATACAGTAATCCTAAGCTATATTGTAGATATGGCAGTGTAGCAGGGTCCAAACATGGTGCACCAGGGGTATCAGCATATGACAGTGAGACAAGAGAATGGCCTATACCAATAATAGCATATTGGGAAGTCATGGGAGAAGTCCATAAGGCAGAGCATAATGTTGTTATTCAGTCACTAAGTCATGTTCACTCTTTGTGACCCCATGGACTACAACAGGCCAGGCTCCCTTTTCTCCACTGTCTCCCTGAGTCTGCCCAAACTCATGCCTACAGCATTGATGACACCATCTCATCATCTTATCCTCTGCCATCCCTTTCTCCTTTTACCTTTAGTCTTTCCCAACATCAGGATCTTTTCCAATGAGTCTTCTCTTCTCATTTGGTGGCCAAAGTATTTAAGTTTCAGTTTCAGTATCTGTCCTTCCAAAGGACAGTCAGGGTTAATTTCCATTAGGATTGATTTGATCTCCTTAGACCATAAGGAGTCAAAAAACCATATTTCTTCCTACAGAACTTACATTCATACTTTGCATATTTGGGAGCAGTAATTAAGACAGTATTTCCCATTCTGATATGTTTTCATTTGTGAGGTTCTTGAATTTTAAACGTTTGGCTATGCTTTCTCAGCCTTTCCAACCTCTAGGGAAAGGGCTGAAAAGATCCGAATTGTTGGTTTCTTGGGTTCATTACTAGATTAGGTAACCTGGTAATGAAGCATCTGCAGGAAAACAACAACATTCAGAGAACACGAAACATCCAAGCATACCCCTGGGCTACATATTTGCTCTACTGTAAGTTGTAAATATTGTGTTTAAAATAGTACAGCTATTGTAGTGCAGCTTGTGGAACAATGTCAATTCAGAATATAGAGATGGTACTCCTTCAGCTGGAATTCTACTCCTGATGAGTACAATGCAATTTGCCATTTGCATGGCTTCATTATGATGGTAGTTTACCATTGTTTTTTCTCAGAATGTTTTTTTTCTCCACATTTTCAAATGTCTAGCTCACAGCCCTAGTCTTCCCTCTGGTATTATCCAGGATGAAAACTACTTGACTTTTTTGAGACCAGCCAAGATTTCTTAAATGCTTCCACCTGCTATGACTGCAGCATGAGAGCTGACTGTTTAGAAAAGCTGGTCAAAATGTTCCACATGTACTCCAGATCTATTTAAAAAGTAGAACAAAGAAAGCAATTGTACCACAATGTTCAACTAAAGCACCTCTTCTGATCTGTATTTGGCCATAAAGCAGAACAGGTTATCTTAATCTAAGGGTTTTTAGCTTAACCTTCCACCTTGGAATGTTATAAGAGCAACAACAACCACACACAAAAAAAAATCTGGATGAGAAAGAAGCTCACTCTCCCAGCCAAAACTGTTGTACAGATGAGTGGAATTAAAAAAAAAGCCAATCTTAGAAAGCCCAGCCATGCCAGAAAAAAGCATTTCTATGCCTGAGAAACATGGCCACAACCCCTGAGAAAGACAGCTTTGTTTCTCTCCCAGAGTTTTGCCTCTCCATTTGATCAGATGTTGGTCCTGTTTGGAAATCCACTGTCTCCCCTTCTCTCCACTCACCTGAAACCAGATCTATCACCACCCATCAGCAAGCCAATTCCACACATCTCTCCTCATTGCCTCATTACTGTCAGCAGCCTATGTGCATAGTCAATCTCCGTTTGCCCCACCTCGCCCTGAAGCCTAAAGGCAGGAAGACAAATTACGCCCAGAAGGAAAGGGAAAAAGAGATTGCCTTTCCTGCTAAGCAGGTTTGGGTGGAGTGGGTGAGTAAGCATGTGTCTCTCTTCTTAAATTCCATATGCAAGCAGCAAAGGCCTAAAGATGACACCTGTAAAGAAAAAGAGATAATTCTTTGCAAAAACAGAGAGCCATATAGGCAAAGAGCTATTTCTTTGTAGTAAAAGCATAAAGAGAGTCAACCTCTGTAGTATCAGAATAGCC
The DNA here is from genome assembly GCF_049901735.1 of Notechis scutatus. NCBI lineage: Eukaryota > Metazoa > Chordata > Lepidosauria > Squamata > Elapidae > Notechis > Notechis scutatus. Next base: position 105,887,808 of record NC_142010.1, read on the forward strand.
TGAATACTATAGGCAGTTTCTCTTCATTGCTTCAGGAAAGTACACCAGTTCTTATCTATGAATACCTTTTGCGAGATGTTCTTTCCCTCTTGACTGATTTGCTGCTCTTGAGGAATTCAACAGGGGTGACATTTGTCTGCATCAGCAAATTCAAAAATGACCCAAGGAGAGGGAAGCTGAGGCTTAGAAAACTGTTCCATAGAAAAGGAGAGAGATTTATTAAAGACAAATTTCTAGCAGCAACTACTTGGACCTTTTACCTAGGCCAGTCCTGCTAAGGCAGGGTGTCAAACTCGCAGCCCGCAGGCCAGATGCGTCACACACTAGCCCACCCCAGTTTAGCAAAGAGAAAAAAGTAGCAATACATCCAGTGTTGTGATTCAATCAATGTAACAACCGGTTCGGCATTTAGAAAGGACCATTTTTAGCTATAATATTGCCTTCTGCTGTAGCCCTGGTGAGTAAAACAGCTGGTGCATGGCAAACCGCTCTGCAGCTCAAATCAACTGTGCTCAAAACACAAGGAAATAAAGCACAGGAAAAGGGCAGGGGCAAGTGGGCAGGGCCGGATCACCAGAACTACCAGTTTGCCTGAACCGGTCTGAACCAGTAGAATACCTCCCCTGGATACGTCAAGTGACGATGTGAAATCACAAGTTTGACACCCGTGTACTAAGAGAAGTTACCTATTTCAGGTGACCAAAGAAGATTGTGGAAGGCTGTTCCTCAATTTCTGGAATAGGAATTGGTGTTTTATTGGAACTTATTAAACGTTATTAAAACTTTGGTCTTGGATGACATGGAGTGAGACAATTGAGGTCTGTTTTAGAATACAGCCAAGAAGAGTATTGAGGATAAAACATTAACACATGAAGGGATTGCATGCATGACCAATGTTCATGCATTTTCATTGGTCTTGAAGACTTGATGTTATCTTCAGATTGGTGGCACCATGCCAGAAAGCAAGGAGAACAATCTATCCCTTGCTTGTGAGCAACCCAGACCATCTGATTAGCCACTATAAGAAGGTTGGCTGATTGAAATAGCCCTTAGTGTAACCCAGCAGGATTATGATGTTTAGTCCCATGTGCTGAACACACAAGGTACTAAATCTTTGTGAAGAAACAGGAGCACAGAGCCTCCAGAACATATCCAAACCATGGATTTAAGGGCAGATCTGAAATTAATGTAAACTTAGGGAAGTACTAGATTCCAGGGATGCTTGTGAGAAGATATCTCAAGGGCTACAATAAGCCTCAAATGTTAGGGGATTATAAAAGAAGTAACTTTAAATTTGAAGAAAGCATCAACCTGCCTACTTCTACACTGTATGTTTAACTGTTCACTTAACAGCTGATACAAAAAAAAAGAGTACAGACCTCTGTATTCAGGAATGAATATATGCTGCCTCCCAGGATAGCATTGCTGAAACTTATTGAAAGAGACGGCAGGAAGAACAGAAAGAAAGAGACTACATAAGGAACCAGGAAATAGCCTATTTTTAATCTTCCTTTTGTAAGGCACGTGGATTTAAGTCAACTGTTGCCTATCAGCATTACTCTTTGCTCTTGGTTTGTAATGTGAGGATTAAAAAGATGAATTTTCTTTACAAGATTGTTATAAAGTAACAGAATGATACCTTCTAATGTATTAAGTTATAAGGTTCACCAATTCCACTTAGCAGAACCATTGGGAAAAATGGAAGACACAGTCTAAAGTACATGGAGGTCTTATTGGGGAAACTTATTTTTAGGACCATTGATGCATTTCTTTCTTAACAGCCAAAAGGGCCACCTTGGTGTAGAGGTTAAGATGCTGAGATAGACGACCATGAGTTCTAGTTTTGCTATCAAAGCCAACTGGGTGATCTTGGGACAGTCACTTTCTCTCAGCTCTAAGCAGAAGACAATGGCAAATTACTTCCAAATATCTTGCCAAGAAAAGTACAGGGATTAGTCCAGGAAGTCATCAGGACTTGAATATACACACAAACACACACACAAAATCACAAAAGCCCAATATAAGTATTGTTAAAGTGTTATTATGTGTGGGTAAAATTACAACATTAGTAACCCTTCTGCTTTGTGATGTGATTGATTGCAGTCAGACCAAGGCTTGTAAATTTATTTTCCTTTACAACAGCAGTAAATTAAGCAGGTAGATTGTTTAACAAAGTCATGAAATGAAATACAGCCTATTCTCAAAAGCAGAAGTAGTAGAAGGATTGTCACTTCCTTATCCTCCCTAGCTATAGTGCTATTTGTTCTAGTACAAATCTTAGGTATAGTAGAATGTCCAAAAGCTATCAACTCTCTGTCCTTATGGTAAAGTATATGATAAAAAATAAATGTTTATTCATTCTGCTTTGGGAAAATATTAAATGGAGATCTGCAAAGATTTAAGATTAAGCAACAATGAGTTGTAAATTTATTTCAAAACTAGTTTTCATGAAAATTCCTGCTCATTCTAATTAAACAACATTAAAGATATCTTTAAGAGTTAGTATTTCTCCCATTCTTGATCATCAGAAGCCATGGCTCCATTTTTCCAATTCTAGAGCAGTGTTTCTCAACCTTGGCAACAGATATGCAGACTCAGCTCCCAGCGTTCCCTTGAAATATGTACACAGGTGAGAAACACCTTTCAAGATTCAAGATGGTCTCATCATCTTCATTAAATTAATACAAGGTAGGAACATCTACTTTCAGAGTCATGGATCTTGCAAAATAAGTTATTCATGGCTTGGCCACAATGATGATATAGCAAAAGTGAGAACTATTTATCAACTTGCCTTCTCCTGGATATAAATTGCAACTGTAATTAATCAGGGTATCAAAGACATTGAGCTATTCAAAAATCCCCATGATAGCATAGATGGGGGAGCATCTGAAGAGACAGAGTGAATGGGGGGAAGTGCAAAAAGAAAGAACAGAAAATGTATTGGGGAGGATGATACCCTTAATTCAGATTATTTATAAGATAGAGAGCTCCTTGAGGTGAAACAGTTAGAAGTGAAAAAGTTGCAGAGAGCTTCTTCTAATAATGAACTACTAATTAGGCCATTGTCCAACTTTAGATTCCATAAACAGTAAAGAATTCAAACTCAGGCATCCTGAAAAATAGAATTCTTTGGGAGAAATGAACCATTTCTTCTCAGAAGAAGGAACACTTCAAAATAATCTTGAGTGATTGAGGTTTAGTGGAGCCTTCAGAACTAAGACTTTAAAATGTTCTATTCCAGGCTCTTTCTGGGAATGTCTGAATGTCAGTATTTTGTGTCCTGGTTTTGCCCAGCCAGCTATTATTATTATATTATACCATATGCTTGACATTGGATATGGACATTGTTTCTGTTAATTAGATGCAGCTTCATATTAAGATATTCAATAATTGCATGCTGGAGCATGAAGCACTTGAAGAGCAGGAAAGTTGGGAATGTGGGGGTTTCCAACTTTAATCACTTACTGGCTGAATTATCTCAGAATTAAAGAAGGAATTCAGAACTGCAATTTGTGGGTTTATTAAATCCCATGAAATTAATGAAAATCCTAATACATTGTTCATAAGACACTTTACACTTGTTCTTAGCCGAGGCCAAGAAGCAGTTTGGCTTAGTTTTGTTTATTCATAAGATGAAACAGCTTAAAGAAAGGAGATATGATAGCAGCCTAGAGAAACATGAAGAGATGTCTCAGGAAAGAAAGAGTAGATCTATTCTCCTGAGCACTTGAGGGATGACAAGGACCACTGGGTGGAAGCTATACAGTGACTTGATCTCAGGTGGGATTTGAGAGCAATTGCAGCTTACCTCCTGAAGTTGTGAGTCTTTGTGACTGGAAGCCTGCAAGAAAAGACTAAAGTGCTATTTGTCCTGAATGATATGAGGTTTCCTATACTGGAGAAGGGGTTGGACTAGAACTTCCAACTTTGTAATCTATGCTTCTTGGTCATAGAAGCATACTGTCATTCAAGTCAAGGCCACTTCAGCTTCATACCTTCAACTTATTGGTTTAAATTCTTACTATGTTTATACACGTCCTTATTTATCTTAACATGAAGAAGGCTTAAGTTCCCAAGAAATTTATAAATTGTTGGGCTTTGTGTTAGTCATGCAGCATAAGTAGATATTTGAAACAATGTCGTGGCCATAAATATCTGCATTATTTTTAATGTGCATTATTATATTATCAAAAGCATTAAATTCTCAATTTAACAATGAGGACGATGAGTGGAAAATTTATTGTAGTTTTTAAAATATAATATTCTTCCTGCTTAGTTCCACCTCTATGGTTGTTAAAGATACAACTGCAGAATATTAGAAAATATTTAGAAGAGAAAGTAGCTAAAACATTTTAAGTGTTGAATGTTGCTTAAAAGTCTTAAGAGCTATAACTTTGTGATGTCAATAGGCACATTGTTCTGAAGCTTTTAGGAACAGCCTGCCTCCTAAACTGTACGTGTGCAATTACTGGAAGTTTTCAAGAAAAAAATTAGATCACCTTTTGTCCAGAATGATCTGAGGATTTCTGCACTGGACTGTGAGTTGGACTGGAAAGTCCCTCCAAACTCTAGGAAATGAGAACTATGGCCATCTTGGAAAATAGAGTAAAGGCATGGGATGAAGACAAGAATAGTGTTACTTTTGTGAAGTTGCAATCTAAGTCCTGTGCATTTTGGGTCATAAAACACATAGTAACATCGACCCAGAAAACTGGTCAGATTCCATGTGACACTAAAAGAATGATTTGTCTTCCACTTTTTTATAATCGCACAAGAAAATTCTAGATAATCCTAGGAATAAGTCAGTTTGGTCTAATGACTAAAACATCTGGTTAGAAACTAGGAGACTATGAGTTCTAATTCTGCCTTAGGCATGAAAACCAGCTGGTTAACTCTTTGGCCCAAGACATCTCACAGGGATTTGTTGTGGGGAAAATAAGAGGAAGAAGGCATATTGTGTATGTTCATCGCCTTGAGTTTTCATAGAAATGTTAAAGATATAAATTAAATAAAAATTTCAGTGAACCTTATTCTGAGCTAATAGGATTAAATCCTTTATGCTTTGTACTGCCAAATACTCCTTAATATATTGCATTTTCCTTTCTTCCATAGAGCTGACTGTTTCCCATGGGAACAGCTGTGGTTTTGTTTATTTAAAATGCAATAAAGGTGTAAAATAAAATTGGCAATAAATAAAGATCTACTTCTTCATTCGTACAACCATGTGAAAATCAGAAAAGAGCCAGAACTTCATTTTGTCATCTCACTATACTTTCAGTCAAAACATGTAATCTTAATGCAATTAAAAGCATTTCTCCTTTCCCCAGGTGAATCAAAAATGTTCTCAGAGAACTTTTCCATTTTTCAAGCCCTACGTTTTGCCTTCTTATAATACATATTGTCTTTGATTTGGTTGTATATGTGATAATAAAGGTCACTTTGAGAATTGTTCTCTGTGAAGCAATAGTAATCTTATTTGCAGCCAAGGGCTACTGTTAGGGTTTGGGAATTAACCCCTAGAAGAGTATTGCAGCAGTAGTCAAGCCAGGCAGCCAAACGAGAGCGGAAGGGCCCCAGAGTATACACACACTGAACACAAACACTGTTTGTAGTTTAAATAGTTTTTAATCCAGTTAGAGTTTAAGCATTTTCATTCAGTCCATTAAGTCATTCACAGTATTTCCATCCAGTAAGACTCACTAGTATAGTCCAAGTTAAGAGTCCTTGCAATATCTTTATCAGCCGATAAAGATATCTTCTCCTCCTCCGGTTTCACTCTCCAGAGAAACAAACGCTGGATATTCAGTAGAATTACGCAGTAAATCAGCAAACAGTAGCAAACAATAACAGTTCAGTCACAGGCACTCACAGTCAGTAATCACAGTTAGTCGCAGCAGCACACAGTTACAGTAACACACAGTAAGTCGCAGCAGCACACAGTTACAGCCAGCACACAGTTACAGTCAGCTTTCCAGCTTCTAATGCTTCCTTATATTGTAACTTCTAACCGCACCCTTAATCGGCTAATTGCCTGCTGCATTGTGCTTAAAGTGATAAGCACTTAAACCATGATATCTAAGTTTTATATATTTATTCACCCAAACCATATTTGGTATCAATGTTATACCTAACAGCTACACTTCATCTGCCCAATCACCATCACCAGGTTGCCAAGAAGGAACTGTTTTTTTGTGGGTTTTTTGCCTTTTTAGGGGATTAGGGATGCTTTTATATGTGCATTAAGCCTACTTGAAGCTTAACAAATCCTAATATCTTTCAGCCAAATACTGTACGGTATATGGAAAACAGGCCACAATTTTCAGTGTTTTGCCATCAAAATTCAACAACAGTTTGCAATCACTACAGAGAACCATCAAAATATGTAGCATTATAGCTTACCCACTGCTGCTATAAAGCAACTAATAAATTTAATTAATATATTAAAAGTTTAAAGAATGCTATAAAAGGAAAAGAAAGTTGAAGAAAGAAAAATGTATAGGCAGCTGTAGCTTTTTATAGCTAGGAGCCTAATAATTCAGTTGAATTCAAAATAGCTGGTGCATAAATGAAACTCAGGCTACATAGATACAACATGCTCTCTCAAGTTATCTTTAAAAACTCACAGTTGCATTCACACAACATGCTAATCTTCATTGGTTTTATTCTACTTCAGGTTTTCTTTTCTTTTTCTTTTTTTGCTGGCTGAGTGAGTTGTGAGAATCCTATTCTCTAGCTTAGTTTATGATTCAATGTATTGTCTACATCCCAAAATGGGATAATTGGTAGCCGAGTGTATTATCGGTTTGTTAGATTTCTATCCCACTATTCTCCCAGTAACTCAAAATGACTTATACAGAACTGAAACTGGAATAGTAGTGTGGTTGCCCCCAAGTCCTAGTCCAGTATCTTAAATCACAACAGTGTTTTATGAGCTAAATCACAGCATCCCCAGAACTGGCCTCATCACTCAAGATATTAAGACAATAGACAGAGTAAAGCCTGATCTGCCTCTTCTGCAAAACCCATTATTATATATTTCTTTGCTCTATTATTTAAAAAAATATCCTGCTTTGGCAGGCTGAACAGCACAGTGATTAATATGATCATCTAACCATCATATCAATTTTCCCCTCCAGTCTAACATCCATCATTCTGGGTCATGGAAAAATCTGAAAGGTGGTTAGAGCCAGACATCATTGAAAAATTGTTGTTCCACACCTCCAGAACAGAATAACCCTGCCATGAATCAATGATGGAAAACTGGACCTAGAAGACAATCTATTGTTCAGCTTCCAGCCTGTATAATTCCTATTGTATATTAAATGTATGACAGCCAGTTTGGAATAATGTTTAAAGCATCAGCCTTAAAACCAGGAGACCATTAATTCTAGTTTTGTCTTAGACACAAAACTAGCTGGGTGACCTTGGCCCAGTAACATTCTCTCAACCCTAGGAAGAAAGCAATGACAAACTACTTCTGAAAAACCTTTCCAAAAATCCAACTACCCTGTAGGGACTTGTCCCGTCAGTCCCTGAGAATTAAATATGATCGAATGGACGGGAAGAAAATAAATACATGCATAAGATCAGTGGTGGGATTCAAAACATTTTACTACCGGTTCTGTGGGCGTGGCTTGGTGGGCATGGTGTGGCTTGGTGGGCATGGCTTGGCAGGTGTGGCAGGGGAAGGTTACTGCAACATCCCATTCCCACCCCACCCCACTAACCTGCTTTCCAGCTCCGTTCTCCTGTGCAGGGCAACAAAAGAAGCCCCAGCCGATCAGCTGGGACTCAGGAGACAAAGAATAGATGGGGGTGGGCCAATCAGAGGTGGTATTTGCCAGTTCTTCGAACTACTCAAAATTTCCACTACCAGTTCTCCAGAACTGGTCAGAACCTGCTGAATAACACCGCTGCATAAGTTCATAATCAATTAAAAATCATTCTGGAGAATCTGTTCCACGTATGTCATACCCTGTGGTTGTCTTTCTTCCTTGCGGACAGAAACTACTTTTAGGAACCATTCAGGTGCCCATGGGAAGTGAGATAAGAGAGTGATCACTGACTATGTATAGCAATAGCACATAGACTTATATACCACTTTACAGTCCTCTCTAAGCGGTTTACAGAGTCAGCATATTGCCCCAACAATCTGGGTCTTCATTTTACCCACCTCAGAAGGCTGGAAGCCTGACTCAACCTTGAGCCTACTGAGATTTGAACTGCCAAATTGCAGGCAGCTGGAAGTCAGCAGAAGTAGCCTGCAGTACTGCACTCTAACCAATGTGCCACCTTGGCTAGTAATGATCTTTAATAACAGGTCTTTAGGGAGTGCTGCTTTATTTTCTAGAAGCAGTCATTAATAGCCCAGTTTCTATTATTTTATCTAGGGAAATATAATTTCATATATTTCCCTAGATAAATATAATTTCATTAATTTGTTTCTGTATTTAAACAATAAACTTATTAACTTAGTTGATACAGAATAATCAGCATGGTTCATTTAAGCAGTAAGGATCTGGACCCTCTGTTATATGGAAAAATATATTTTCCCTATTTTTTGAAAAATGTATTTACCATATATTTTCACCCGATCATGGATTTACTGTCTCATATTTGTTTTATCACCAATACAGTCTTCTGTGCTTCCAGGTATTCTATAGAATGAACATACTTAGCTACTACAGCTAAAAGCATGACTGAATGTTCAACATTGTTATGTTATAATAACTTCTTAATATGATTTATGACTCTAATTTAATCCTGCAGCCTGTGGGAGAAAAAAAATTATCAGGAGTTCAGCTTATGCTGATGTTGAGAAACTGTGAACAACTGGAATCATATAAGCTGCGTGACAATTGATTCATGCATGTGCAACCAGCTGACTCTTTTGCAAGCATGCAAGTGCCATAATAATTTAGCACATGGCCTAGCTGTCTAAAGTAAATAGTTGTGTATATAAGAATTCACTTCAGATTCCAATAAACTTTCATCTGGTTATTGAACCACCTTCAATTGACTGGATCAACCCTAGAAAAAAAGTAAATGTGAACTGAGGTGATGAGAAATGGGGTAAGGGAGGAATAAAGTGGATCATAGAAAGCCACCTGAACAATTTGTCTTCTATAAATTGGAATTTTATAACAAGCCATAAGTACTCACAACATGGGTTTAACATATCAAAGTCATATGGCAATTAGACTAATATTAATCAGGGCTTACATACCATTATTTCTTTCATATTCCTCAGTCAATAAAACCATCACTTACAATCTACCTACTTACAAGATGTTGGCTAATACTTGCCAACTATTGCTTGAAGAATACCTTATGACCACAATTGAACCCAAAATTTCCATTGCTAAGCAAGACACTTGCTAAGTGGGTTTTGCCCCATTTTACAACCTTTCCTATCACAGTCCTTAAATTAATTACTGCAGTTGTAAAATTAATAATACGTTTATTAAGGGAATCCGGCTTCCCCATTGACTTTGCTTGTCAGAAGGTTGCAAAAGGTGATCACATGATCTTGGGATACAGCAACGGTCATAAATATGAGCCAGTTACCAAGCATCTGATTTTTGATCATGTTTTGATCACAGTGAGGATGCTGCAACAATCATAAAGGTAAAAAAAGTCATAAATCAATTTTCTCAGTGCTGTTGTAACTTTGAATGGTCACTAAACCAATGGTTGTAACTTGAAGACTACCTGTAATATTCTTCCCAACAGGCCCATGTCATATGGGTTTTCTAGTAATATTTAGTCTAGGTAGAAGCAGATCACACTTCTGAAGTTTTACTCTCTTTAGTATTTCTCCAAAATTGCTATCTTCCTTGAGCTGTGAAGAAACCAAAGTGGCAATAAGTGAACTAAGGACTTAGCACTCCAGTAAGAACTAGGCTCACAAACAAAGGAAATTAGAGATGAATGTGACTATATTCTTTTAATAAATGATTCACCAATTTTACATTACTGTTCAGATCATTAAGTATCTTTATCTGTCTGGCCTGCAGTTATAACAATATTTCTTCTTCTACTACTTCTTTTACAGTACAGTTAAACTGATATTGAATTTCTAATTCATTCTAGACATATACTTCAACAACTTTTACAGCATTATATTTATGGACTGTATTATATCATTGAAATAACTTATGGCAGCATTATAATTTTACTTTTATTGCTGTAGATTTCTCTCATTTTATGCTGGTCTTTGACAGAAATAAAGATTGTTATGTCATATAATTTCATTCCAAACTGCAATGATGTATCTATTTGTAAGATATACTCATTTAAAGCTTTTTTCACAACCTCTGGTGATCACAGAAAAAGAAGTGCAAGATCTATTTCACAGACAAAAGCCAGGAAAAGCACCAAGGCCAGACAAGATAACTCCTTCTTGCTTAAAAGTCTGTGCTGACCAATTGGCCCCCATCTTCACCTGAATCTTCAATAGATCACCAAAGATGTGCTATGTTCCTTCTTGCTTCAAATGCTCTATTATCATCCCAGTGCCAAAGAAGCCCTCTATCAAGGAACTGAATGACTACAGACCAGTTGCTCTAACAACTGTATTTATGAAAATCTTTGAAAGGCTAGTGCAAGGATCCACTGTTAGATCCCATGCAGTTTGCATACCTAGCAAATAGATCGACAGATGATGCTGTTAATATGGTTCTGCATTACATCCTACAACACCTTGAATCTCCAAATACCTACGCAAGTGTCCTCTTTGTAGACTTCAGTTCAGCATTCAATACCATCATTTCAGACATTCTTCTAACTAAATTAAACCAACTAGTGGTTCCTGAACACACTTGTAAGTGGATTATAAGCTTTCTAACAGACAGGAAGCAGCAGGTGAAGCTAGGCAGAATCACATCCAATACCTGTACAATCAGCACAGGGGCTGTGTGCATTCTCCACTTTTCTTCTCCTTATATACCAATGACTGCATCTCAAACGATCCATCTGTTAAAATACTGAAGTTTACAGATGACACAACAGTGATTGGTCTCATTCCAGACAATGATGAATCCACATACAGACAGGAAGTTGTACAACTTGCCTCGTAATGTAACCAGAACAATCTGGAACTGAGCACACTCAAAACCGTAGAAATGGTGGTAGACTTTAGAAGAAACCCTCCCATCCTACCACCTCTTACAATACTAGACGACACAGTATCAACTCCAGAAACCTTCAAATTTCTAGGTTCTATTCTATCACATGACCTAAAATGGATACCTAACATCAAAAACATCATCAAAAAAGCACAACAAAGAATGTTCTTTTTGTGCCAACTCAGAAAGCTCAAACCGCCAAAGGAGCTGCTGATACAGTTCTACAGAGGAATTATTGAGTCTATCATCTGCACCTCTTTAACTGTTTGGTTTGGTTCTGCAACCCAACAGGACAGACACAGACTTTAGAGGATAATTAGGACTGCAGAAAAAACAATTACTACCAACCTGCCTTCAATCAAAGACGTGCATAAGTCAAAAAGAGGGCTGTGAAAATATTGACAGACCCCTTACATCCTGGACATAAACTGTTTCAACTCCTTCCCTCAAAACGATGCTATAGAGCACTGCACTACCAGAACAGCTAGACACAAGGACAGTTTTTTTCCTGAAAGCCATCACTCTGCTAAACAAATAATTCCCTCAACACTGTTCAACTATTTACAAAGTCTGCACTACTATTACTATTAATCTTCTCATCATTCTTTACCACCCATGCCCTCCCACTTGTGACTGTATGACTGTAACTTTGTCACTTGTATTCTTACGATTTATATTGATTGTTTCCTAGTATGATTTGATGGCTTATTGTACCCTATGACTATCATTAAGTGTTGTACCTTATGATTCTTGACAAATTCCTTGTGTGTCCAATCATACTTGGCCAATAAAGAATTCTATCTATCTATCTATCTATCTATCTATCTATCTATCTATCTATCTATCTATCTATCTATCTATCTATCCATCCATCCATCATCCATCTATCTATCTATCTATCTATCTATCTTTTTTGTGCATCAGTGAAAGAAACCCAAGGCCTAGTCACACAAGTTCATGTCACCCAGGAGGAGGGGTCCATATACTTTTCTCTACAGAAAAGAACTAACTTTGTGAAAATTCCTTAAAAATCATACAATGATTCTATTTGACCTTTCTCTTGTGCAAAGGACTATATAAAGGGGACATGCATAAGTGCACCAGCATCCCTATCTTTACTGTCCCCATTTATCTGTATTTAGTTCCTTCGTTCATATTTATGTTCATACCTACACTTGTTATCTTGTACATGTTTGACAAACAAACAAATAAATAAACAAATGTAATATAATATATAATATAATATATAAAAGGAACTGGGCAAGCCTAGTTTAGTGAAGAGAAGGACCAGGGAAGACATGACAGCACTGTTCCAATATTTGAGGGGCTGCTACAGGTAGGAAGGGGTCAAGCTATTTTCCAAAGCACTTGAAGGCCAGACGGAATAATGGATGGAAACTGATCAAGGAGAGATTCAACCTAGAAATAAGGAGAAATTTTCTGACAGTGAAAACAATCAACCAATGGAACAATTTGTCTTCGGAAGTTGTGGGAACTTCATCACTGGAGGCTTTCAAGAAGAGATTGGACTGCCATTTGTCAGAAATGGTGTAGGGTTTCCTGCTTGGACAGAGGGTTGGACTTGATGACCTACAAGGTTTCTTCCAACTCTGTTAATCTATTAGCTAAGCTGACAATAAAAAGGAGACAAGCCATCCTAAAGCAATTGAGTTCTCACAATGTCTGATTCTGCCTTAACCTTATTCATGGATATGTCAGCTTTGGAAGCCATATTTTACTTAGAAGCTTCCACGCTGCCACATCTTAGTGCCTGGGAATTTGGGAGGGGGGATTTCATATAGAGGTAGAAGTTTAGACATAACAACATTCTTCTCATAAAGTCAAGGAAAGTTACCCTGCGCCTGGAAAGAAGTGGTTGGAGGAATGTCTCCAGTTGGGATGATGGATGATTGGATCATGTGATGGATTGATGGGTGCAGGGGATGGGTTTTGATTTTTAATTATGCAAGGAAAACCCAGAACTCTCAGATTCGGGTTTTCCCAGATGTGCCAATATGACAGTTGTAATAAAATGGAACTTTAAGAAAATGCTTGTCTCAGAGTTTATTGGTTTGGCGTTTATTAGTTGGAATGCTGATAGCATAAATCATCCACAGACTTGGCATTTGAAAGTGAATTCAGGCATAATAAAGCATGCAAATTGATTATTAATAGCACACAAAAATTAAAAATCAGATAATTGACCATTTGCTTGCTTATCTCTTAAAGGTCCCAAAATGCTAAGGATAACTTGGACAGAAACATTGGCTGCTTTACTGCAGTAAATAGCAGGTGGGTATTTTGCTCACTACAGAGTTCCATGTTCCAATCATATTTTCTCACTGATTTCTTTGGTCATATTGATTTTCCTGGCATTCCAAATGGATGGAGAGGACAGGATTTTGTGTTCCTTTGGCAGCATGGCCCAAGCAGCCTGGGAAAATAAAATCAAGAGACAAAGCTGGCAATAACAAACATTTTGAAAACAAACAGGAAAATTACCAAAAAGGCTCACAAACCATATTACTGATGGAAATTGAGCATACTAGATACATGAACACATGCAGTCAATTAAAGGGTATCATATCCTATCATTAGTTTCATGTTCTGCTTATATGAACCTGTACATTCAGTATCATGTCATGGATGATGTGAAGTTCATAAATAACTTCTAAATGTTATAAGGGACATAATAGGCAAAGCTGCATACCATGTATCTCCAGGCCTTCTCTTTATTATAATATGGACTATAACAAAGCATGTGATGTGGTGTAGTGTTTCATCTCCCCAGCCTGTTAGCCATTCATCCATGGATGGAGTAGGGGAAAAAAGCTCAAAGCAATGTCACAGAAAGCATTTATACATCTGGGAACAAGTGTTCATATCTAGGCTCTGTTTGATCGCGGGAAACAGAGACTGGAGACCAGTGTGACTTTTCAGCTCTTTATTTCAAAGTATAGATCTGTACAAGATCTTGGAGCCACGGCAGCCCTTTTTATCGGGGTTTCCCGCGGCTCGTACCCAATGACAGTTCTTTGAATCTCCCGCGATCGGCTGTGCCAATCATGGGCGATTCTAGCGAACCAATGGTAACTGGGCATTTGAACCAATCATCGTACCGTGTCTGTTGACCAATCAGAAAAGGGTATTCCAAGTATGCTAATATGTAACACCCCTCCCCTCTTGGTCCAGTCCAACCTACGTAACGTAGTCCCGTAAGTAGGCAGGGCTCTTCGTGTTCCTACTGGACCTGCGCAGCTCAGTTGTGTTGTTGCCTTCGGCGGGTTCGGACGGGATCGCTGTTTCTCAGGTCCTCCTTGGTGGAACCTCCTGGAAGGGTGAGTCAGGCCTGCTGCTGCTGCTCCCACCCGGTCTACCTGGGTCGGCCCAGTCGGCGGCTCTGCCGCTCCCGCCTGGTCTTTCCGGGCTGGTAGAGCTGGCTTGGCTGTTTCTTCCAGGAGAGGTCTCATGTTGGTAATCTTCTGTCGGTTCCCTTCTGCCGAAGTCGTCTGCCGGTAAGTAGTGTTGGTTTATTTTGGGGCCTATTGGTGTTGGTGGGGGGTGTTCCGTTTGTCGTTGTATTATCAGAGGGTTTTCTCCTCCCTTTTGGTTAATGTTTGGGGATTCTCCCCCCCCCTCTGTTTTTTTTTTATTATACTCTATTTGGTGTGGTTTTTGTGTGTGTGGTGTTTCCGTGTTGTCGGTGTTTCTTTCGGCTGTTCTCGACCTCAGTTGGTCGATGTGCCTTTTCCAGTTTCTTCCATCTTCCGTTTCCAGCTGGTACGAATGGGGGCCCGTTACCTGGGTTATTCTGGCTGGTATCCAGAGTGGGTCCCCCGTAAAATTCTTTGCATATACTAAATCCCCTGGTGTAAATATGCGGTATTTACTGGAAGAATCTGGCGGTTTTTCGGAGTTGTATGTTGGGTGCAATCTGTCTAATTGTGATTGTAGTTTCCTGCCCATCAGGAGTTCTGCTGGGCTTTTGTTTGTTGATGTGCTGGGTGTTATGTGTTATATTGTCAGCATTTTATTTATTTTGTCTTGTATGTCTCCCATGTCCATTTTATCTAATGTGTCTTTGGTGTACCTAACCATGTGTTCTGCCCTACCATTCGCCACCGTTTGAGCGGGCGCTGTTAAGGCATGCCGTATGCCTTGTTCAGCTAGGAATTTTCGAATGACACGCTGTGAATTGGCCCATTGTCTGAAACTAGCAAGTCCGTAATCCATGGGTTGCAAAGAGTTTTGTTAATTGTTTGATGATGGCCTCTGTTGTTGTGGATTGCATGACGCTGACCTCCAGCCAATTGGAGTAAGCGTCGACTGTTATTAAAAATGTATGTCCCTTTGTAGGTCCCGCAAAATCTATATGGACTCGCCCCTAGGTGTCTCCCACTCGAGGGAAGGAGCGGAAGGGGGGTTAGGTCTGGATTTCTGGCATTTGCCGCATGTTGCCACCCATGTCTCAATGTCTTTGTCCATCCCTGGCCAGCAGACATAACTCCTGGCCAGGGATTTCATTTTGATGATACCCGGGTGTCCTTCATGTAGCATGCCCAGCACTTTTGTTTGTATTTTTCCCGGAATGACAACTCTGTCCCCCCACAGTATGCATCCCTTTAGAATTGACAGTTCGGTTTGTCGGTTGCGGAAAGGTTTAAACGTCTCACCGCCCTCAGTTTCCGGCCACCCTCTTCCTACCCAATTTTAAACCCACGCTAATTGTCTGTCTTTTGTGGTCTCTTTTGCAATGTCCAACGCAGTCATGGGTAGGTTGGGTAATGTCTCTATTTGTAGTATGGACGTGGTGGGTGCCGGGTCATCTTCCAGGTCAGGGAGGGGGGAGCGGCTCAGGGCGTCAGCATGTGAAATGCTTTTCCCTGGCCAGTGGATTAATTGGTAGTTATAGGCGGCAAGGAACTCGGACCACCTTGTCATCCGTGGTGACAATATGTTTGGGGTGGCCTTGTTCCCTGCCAGTATTTCCAGGAGTGGTTTGTGATCAGTGATGAGGGAGAAAGTCCTACCGTACAGGTATTCATGGAACCGCTTTACTCCGGTGATCGCTGCTAGCGCCTCCCTGTCCAGTTGGCTGTAGTTCCTCTCTGCCCTGGACAATGTCTTGGAGTAGAATGCGATTGGCGCTTCTCTCCCGTCCGGTAGTGTGTGGCTCAGGATGGCTCCGACGCCGAATGGAGATGCGTCGCAGGTCACGGTCAGCGGTAGGGTTTCACTGTATTGTATAAGGACCGATTCCGATGTCAGCAGGTCTTTTACTCTTTGAAATGCTGTTTCTTCCCACTTCCCCCAGGACCAGGTGGCAGTCTTGTCTAACAGTCTATGTAGAGGCTCCGCCGTTGTTGCCTTCTGTGGCAAGAAAACATTATAAAAGTTAATAAGTCATAGGAATGCCTGTAGTTCAGTTTTGTTCTGTGGCCTGGAGGCTTCTTTGATGGCTTTAATTTTTTTCTCGGTGGGGTGGATCCCCTTCTTGTCAATTAAGTACCCCAGGAATTCCACTTTCTCGGTGCATAGCTGGCACTTTTCTTTTTTTACCTTGAGTCCTGCCTCTTTAAATTTTTGCAGGACTTTTCTGAGGCGACTTTCCAATTGGCTTTTGTCTTTGGCAGAGACCAGCATGTCATCGAAATAGGGCACCACCCCTTTTATTCCTTGTAACAACCGTTTCATCAAACTCTGGAACATTCCTGGGGCCACACTGACTCCGAATTGGAGCCTTTTGCAATGGAATGCCCCCCCTGTGGGTCACAATGGTTTGTGCCTCGGCTGTTTCGGGGTTGACTGGCAGTTGCTGGTATGCCTGCGCCAGATCGAGCTTTGCGAAGATCTTTCCTCCCCCCAATGAGTGCAGAAGGTGCTGTACCACTGGCACAGGGAATGCACTCTGCTGTAATGCGTGGTTGAGGGTGGCCTTATAGTCTCCGCAGATTCTCACGGACCCGTCTGGCTTGATTGGGGTTACTATTGGGGTTTCCCACCGTGCATGGTCTATTTGTTCCAGGACCCCTTGTGCGATGAGCTTGTCCAATTGCTCATCAATCTTTGGTTTGAGCGCGAAAGGGACCCGCCTAGGCTTTAGACGGATCAGGGCTATGTTGGGGTTCAAATTAAATGAAATAGGGGACCCATGGTATTTGCCTAACTTCCTGTCGAATACTTCCTGGAAGTCCCACATTAGGTTCTCCTCGCAGTCCGTCCCAGTGACGCAGTGGATGCCTGTCACTTCAATCCCCAACGGCGCGAACCATTCAAGCCCCAGCAGGCTTGGGCAGTCTCTATCCATGATGGTTAGAGGGAGTATTTCTGCGTGCCCTTTAAAAGTTATGTGAAAGTGTCCGATTCCGACTACGGGGATCCTGTTCCCCTGGTAGTCCTTGAGGGTCAGTCTCTGATTTTGTAGCTCCTGTCTGCGTATGCTGGGTACTAGATGCTTTATGGTGTTCCAGGATACCATAGATAGGTAGGATCTGGAATCCACCTCCATGTTACACTGCTGGCCCTCAATGCCGACCTGAACGTGTACCTTGTGGGCATCAGTTGCGCTCGAGTGCCCGATGGTGACCGTCTGGTGGGTTTCTTCCCTCCGGCGGTTTTCGCTGAGCCGCTTGCTTCTGCCTTCGTGGCTCCAATGGCTTTCTGCGTGCCTGTCTCTGGTCCTGGGGGGGTGCCGTCATGTCACCTCGGGCTGTAATTCTTTTTATTCTGGCAGACCCTGGCGATGTGTCCCCATTTTTCACAGTGTCGGCAAATGGTGTCTAGGAACCGGCACTTTGAACTGGGGTGGTCTCCTCCGCACCCGGCGCACTGAAACCCCGACTTACGACCTCTCCGCTCCTGTCTGTCTCATTCCGATTGGAGTCTGTGGATTTCTTCCTCCTCATCCTCGGTCTCGGAAAGGGAATTGACGTCCTCGTGGTGTGCGGTCGTGGTGGTGGCTTTTTGGCTTAACTCCAATATCTTTTCCAGGGGCGGGCTTGCTTCCATTGGTGTTTGCCAGGCATCCGCATTCATTTGCCACATTGTGGCTGCCGTGTTCATGTGCCGCATTCCTTCATGGCTTCAGCTGCAGTGACCTCAGCGATGGCTTCGGTGACCGTGATGTCTGGTCGGGTCATCAGCCGGCTCTGGAGTGTGGGGTCTCTTAGCCCGAAAACCATGCGGTCCCTCATGGTCTCGTCCATATTGGAGAACCCACACGCACCTCCGATGTTCCTCAGAGCCGCTATGAAGTCTCCGATGCTTTCCCCTTCTTTCTGGTCCCATTTATAAAATTTGTGCCGCCGGATGAGGTTGGGGCCGGCCGGCGCATAATGGTTCCGTAGTAGCCGGTCTAGGACTGGCCATGCCATCTCTTTCACGTCCCGAGGCTTGGCCAATGCCTTGGCCATTTTTAACACTGCGGGCCTGCAGTGTGTCAGGAACACGGCTCTCTTCCTCTGGTCGGTTGCATCCTGCAGGTTGTTGCTTTCGAGGAACATGAGGAACCGATCGATATATGATTCCCAGTCCTCTGCGGTTTGATCGAATGGTGCGGGTGGCGAGTTGCTGCCGGCCATCTCGTCGGTTGGCCAGTCCTGGTCGCCACGTGCTCGACTGGTCTCCTTGTCTCAGTATCCCACCCTCGTCGCCAGTGTTTGATCGCAGGAAACAGAGACTGGAGAGCAGTGTGACTTTTCAGCTCTTTATTTCAATGTATAGATCTGTACAAGATCTTGGAGCCATGGCAGCCCATTTTATCGGGGTTTCCCGCGGCTCGCAACCAATGATAGTTCTTTGAATCTCCCACGATCGGCTGTGCCAATCACAGGCGATTCTAGCGAACCAATGGTAACTGGGCATTTGAACCAATCATCGTACAGTGTCTGTTGACCAATCAGAAAAGGGTATTCCAAGTATGCTAATATGGAACAAGCTCCCTCATAAATTCTATTCCTGTGCAATCTGGATTTTAAATCACACGATGAACGATACGATAATTGTAGAAAAGTCCTCTCTTCAGAATTCCACCTATAAGTGGATGACAGGAAACAGTCAGAAAATACTACATGGGCAGCTTACTCCTTCCATCACATGGTTAACATATAATGCTCATCGAGGAAGCCATACCTCCTTTGTAATGTAGACAATGAAGTTCAAAGTAGGGAATAAATAGTTTAGTAAATAATTTACAGCTGCAGTTTTAAATGATGAATATGCATTTTCCTGGCTTGTTTTGCTTGACTATAAGTGAATATTCTGAAGAACAAACTTATTGACAGGTGAGATCAGTTAACTATGGAAGAACTGATGCCAAGATAATCTGCCAAAACCTACACAATTGTCAAAGGTTGAAGATGAAATAAAATGTGATGCTGTTTTCAATTCAAAGATTAGCATATGAATTTGAGTATTCTTTTGGACTAGATTTCATTCCAACCCAAAAAAGAACATTTTCTTTTTTTCTGTCCCTTCCAGGCTGCTGCTATTTCATCCTGTCCTCCTTCTCTGGCCATGATACACAGAAAGACCTTCCCACATAGGCTTATCTCAGAGGCTGTGGGTCTCCATGTGCATCTTGCCCTAGCAACATTCCCTATGAGAGATGAAGGGGCAACTCAGATTGCTCTTTCTATTGTTCCTCTATTTATGACTTAAAGTGAAGGTAAGAACAGAAAAGGTGTCTTTTGCCGTGCTAGTTGTATGATGCTTGTGGCCCACAGTAACCTTGATGTCTATTTACTGACTGTCTTACCCCATTAAAAAAAGAATTATAATTTTAAAGCAAAGCACATTCCAACATTTTAAAGCACATTCCAACATCATCTTTATTAAAGGAATAAATTTGGTCCTACATCTAACATTCTTCAAACATAGAGACCATTGCTTGATGTAAGCCCATCTTCCCTGAAATATAGACTAGCAGGCAGACGGCAGAAGCTGTGGTGCAGAAAAACTGGAACTGAAAATTTAGAACAACAGGAGGGCTATGTGAGGATGCTTTTTGTAGATTTTAGTTCTGCATTTAACACAATTCTTCCACATAGATTAGTGTCTAAACTTCTGGACCTTGGCCTTTCTTATTCAATCTGCCTTTGGATTATGGATTTCCTGTCTGGCCACTCACAGAGGGTCCAATTAGGTAATCATACCTCTTCAGCCCTTTTTCTTAACACTGGTACACCATAGGGTTGTGTGTTGAGTCCCTTACTCTTTACTCTTTATGTGCATGACTGCATTCCCATTCATGCTAGTAATACTATTGCTAAATTTGCAGATGATACCACAGTGATGGGACTCATCTCCAGGGCGGATGAGTCTACCTGTCGAGATGAGGTGGACCGGTTGGTTTCGTGGTGTGGAGACAATAACTTGGTCCTCAACACCAATAAGACCAAGGAGTTTATAGTGAACTATAGAAGGAAAGATCAGACATCCAGCCCTTGCTTATCAATGGAGACCGAGTGGAACAAGTGGCCAGTTTTAAGTTTCTGGGTGTTACCATAAAAGAGAACCTGACCTGGCGTGCTTACATTGCAGCACTTGTCAAAAGGGCCCAGCAGAGATTATACTACCTGAGGCTTCTCAGAAAACAACAACTGAATGAAAAACTGCTGGTGACCTTCTACCGCTGCACCATAGAGAGTATTTTAACTTACTGCACCTTTGTATGGTTTGCCAATTACACAGTGACAGATAGGAAAGCACTCCAGAAGGTTAACGTCATTGCCCATATGATCATTGGTTGCCCTCTCCCCTCTTTGGAAGAGCTTTATAGCTCCCACTGCCTTAAGAAAGTTCAAAACATTCTCAAAGATCCATCTCATCCTGGGCACCCTTTTTTTGAATTATTACCATCTGGCAGATGGTACAGAATAATAAAAACAAGGACAAATAGGCTGAAAACAGCTTCTATCCCAGGGCAGTAGCTCTTTTGAATTCTGCTGTATAGTGCAGTATTGGTGCTATGTTGGGGGTTTTCAGTTCAATGTGTGGAGGGTGAAGGATGTGTGTTTGTGTTTATTTTCATGGTCATGGTCATGATGTGCACTGAAGAGGGTGTTTGATTTTGTTATACGAGGTGCAGTGACAATAAAATAAAGTAAAATAAACTAGATGGAGAGCTTATTTAGGAGGCAGCAGTCTTAGGCATTGCCTTTTACAAATCAGGCACTCAATGGTTTGCCTTCTCACCAATTCCAAGGTTCAATGTATCACCAAAGGTTGCTTGGTTTGTCATCTACTACAGCAGCAACTGTGAGGAAAATATTAGCAACTTCAACTATGAGTTGTGGCAGAACAAAGCATACTGGACACTAATGACTCCCAGGGATTGTTGAAGATCAATGGACAAATTCTGTATTTATATAAATATACGGGGTGGGGGTGGGGGGATAGAAATATACAGAAGTATACAGAGGGGGAAAACTTTTCTCCATTTTTCCTTGTAAATGCTGGGTCTGATCTGAAAGAACCATATTGCCTGTCTCCAATCTTCTGAAAATATTTTGTGTGGTATGTGTGAAATCTGACTAAATCACTTCCCCACTGATGGCAAGTATCCACAATGAAACAGGCAATTAAGTGTAATCTGTACTTGCATGTATCCTTTTATGGATAATTAGTGAATCTGTAAGGTTTCCAGGCCAATACTCTGCCAATTCCTCAGGGTCGGTATCATCCCAGATTCAGCTGGGTGGTTTTTTAAAAAAATATTTCTTTAAATTTCAAAAAGATCAAACAGCTGCTGAATTAACCAAGATTAGGGAACTATTCTTTAAGACTGTGCAATCAATAGCTTTTTGGAGACAAATTTATTCCATTAGACTGAAATACAGCAATGTTATTTGGATGGTGGGAAGTTTCTGGTGTTTTAACATATGACTTCTGCAGATAAGGAATTAGTGGCATAGTGACATGTGGGAATACAATTTAAGAAGAACTGAGGTTCAAAATGTTGAAATTACAGTCTGAAGGCATTCTAAGGGTGTGTAAGCACATTGCAAGAGCATTCGAATTGATGGGATGCAGGTAATATATATATTACATGTGACTGCTCTCCTCTTGGGGATCCTGGCATTGTCTGTGGTTTACAGAAGAGTTGAAGAAGAAGAAAAGTGGTGTCAAGAGCCACCGGTGCTCAGTAAAGGACCAATTCAAATCAATACAGGCCAGAGCTGCTTTTAAGGCCTGCCTAGTGATAATCAGTGTGGCAAAGCATCATTACTCCTCCAGTCTTACTGCAACCGCATGTAATTTCAAGTTTCATGAGCCCACCCCCTCCCCAGCTTCCCCTCAGTAAGGAAGGCTTGGAGAAACTTTTCAGGGGTATGTAGAAGAATTTTCCAGCACTGTTGGATAAAATTACTCAGATTCATTCTCAGTGGGATGCTGTTGCACATCCGGTGGAGATGCCTTGGGAGGAGTTTTGCTGGGTTATCCAACAATGATTTGAACCTGCTGCACCTGAGGAAGTAGAAAGCATCCTTAGGACTGTGAGTCCTCCTGAAGCTTCAGTGGTAGAAAATGCAGCAGTACAAATAGTTATTTGTGATCCTGGAGGAGTACACATTACACTCTGCTTCACAAGCTGCATTAGTTGCCAGAAAGCTCCCAGGTCCAGTTCAAGGTGCTGATTTTGACCTTTAAAACCCTTCATGGCATTTGACCAAGTTATCTGAGGGATCTCCTCTTCCTAATTACATCTCTCTGCCTCATCAGGTCATTAGGATGGCAATAGTTATATGTTAAGTTATAGCAAATGGAAGAACCAGAGAGTTTGTGGGGGGGGCGGGACATGTAACAATCTGAATGAATGGACAAAACATTAAATTAGGGATTATGAATGGATGGATAGGAATGAGATAAGAGCATACATTACAGAAAAAGCCCAAGAATGAATAATAATGAAAACTGAGGCTTAATAAGTATCAGCCTATTATATAAACCAATACAAAAGAATGATAATAGATCCCCCCCACCCCCCCCCCCCCCCCCCCCCCCCCCCCCCCCCCCCCCCCCCCCCCCCCCCCCCCCCCCCCCCCCCCCCCCCCCCCCCCCCCACCAACCACCCCCCCCCCCCCCCCCCCCCCCCCCCCCCCCCCCCCCCCCCCCCCCCCCCCCCCCCCCCCCCCCCCCCCCCCCCCCCCCCCCCACCCCCCCCCCCCCCCCCCCCCCCCCCCCCCCCCCCCCCCCCCCCCCCCCCCCCCCCCCCCCCCCCCCCCCCCCCCCCCCACCCCCCCCCCCCCCCCCCCCCCCCCCCCCCCCCCCCCCCCCCCCCCCCCCCCCCCCCCCCCCCCCCCCCCCCCCCCCCCCCCCCCCCCCCCCCCCCCCCCCCCCCCCCCCCCCCCCCCCCCCCCCCCCCCCCCCCCCCCCCCCCCCCCCCCCCCCCCCCCCCCCCCCCCCCCCCCCCCCCCCCCCCCCCCCCCCCCCCCCCCCCCCCCCCCCCCCCCCCCCCCCCCCCCCCCCCCCCCCCCCCCCCCCCCCCCCCCCCCCCCCCCCCCCCCCCCCCCCCCCCCCCCCCCCCCCCCCCCCCCCCCCCCCCCCCCCCCCCCCCCCCCCCCCCCCCCCCCCCCCCCCCCCCCCCCCCCCCCCCCCCCCCCCCCCCCCCCCCCCCCCCCCCCCCCCCCCCCCCCCCCCCCCCCCCCCCCCCCCCCCCCCCCCCCCCCCCCCCCCCCCCCCCCCCCCCCCCCCCCCCCCCCCCCCCCCCCCCCCCCCCCCCCCCCCCCCCCCCCCCCCCCCCCCCCCCCCCCCCCCCCCCCCCCCCCCCCCCCCCCCCCCCCCCCCCCCCCCCCCCCCCCCCCCCCCCCCCCCCCCCCCCCCCCCCCCCCCCCCCCCCCCCCCCCCCCCCCCCCCCCCCCCCCCCCCCCCCCCCCCCCCCCCCCCCCCCCCCCCCCCCCCCCCCCCCCCCCCCCCCCCCCCCACCCCCCCCCCCCCCCCCCCCCCCCCCCCCCCCCCCCCCCCCCCCCCCCCCCCCCCCCCCCCCCCCCCCCCCCCCCCCCCCCCCCCCCCCCCCCCCCCCCCCCCCCCCCCCCCCCCCCCCCCCCCCCCCCCCCCCCCCCCCCCCCCCCCCCCCCCCCCCCCCCCCCCCCCCCCCCCCCCCCCCCCCCCCCCCCCCCCCCCCCCCCCCCCCCCCCCCCCCCCCCCCCCCCCCCCCCCCCCCCCCCCCCCCCCCCCCCCCCCCCCCCCCCCCCCCCCCCCCCCCCCCCCCCCCCCCCCCCCCCCCCCCCCCCCCCCCCCCCCCCCCCCCCCCCCCCCCCCCCCCCCCCCCCCCCCCCCCCCCCCCCCCCCCCCCCCCCCCCCCCCCCCCCCCCCCCCCCCCCCCCCCCCCCCCCCCCCCCCCCCCCCCCCCCCCCCCCCCCCCCCCCCCCCCCCCCCCCCCCCCCCCCCCCCCCCCCCCCCCCCCCCCCCCCCCCCCCCCCCCCCCCCCCCCCCCCCCCCCCCCCCCCCCCCCCCCCCCCCCCCCCCCCCCCCCCCCCCCCCCCCCCCCCCCCCCCCCCCCCCCCCCCCCCCCCCCCCCCCCCCCCCCCCCCCCCCCCCCCCCCCCCCCCCCCCCCCCCCCCCCCCCCCCCCCCCCCCCCCCCCCCCCCACAAATATATGATTGACTTTACTGTTTATGATTTTAAAAGATAATTGGTGAGGGTGATAAAAGGTTCTAAATGAGAGAGAGACCATTTTTTATAATTCATAAGAATTAATCTTGGGGGGAGGGTGGAATGGACATGGAAGAAAAAAGAGAGAATGTAGAATTACTTAGGAAGAGGAAAATATAAGTCCTGTATGAAAATGTGTTAAAAGATAATTTAATTTTCCAACCCAATGAATGGAAAGATTATGTGAAAGCTGATTGGAAACATGTGAGAAGAATTATATTACAGAGTGCCAGAGAAATGCATTAGATTAATGGGAAGGATATGAAAAGCCTGCCTGGTGGAATGATAAAATGAAAGATGCAATGAATGATGCAATGAAAGAAATGAAAGAGGGTGACAAATAACACACACAAAAATGAAGATCGGAGAAAATATTGCATAATGGGTATATTGAGAAAAAAAGGAGAGTTGCAAAGAATGTTGTCAGAAACCCAAAAAATAGATAAGATGAAATCAGGGAAAGAAACAGGCAGAGCAATTCGGAAGAAAATAAAGAACTGTTTTGGATGTAGGTGAAGAGGACTAAACTGAAATCTGCAGCAGAGCACATGAAATTAAAAATAAGGTGACAATGCAATTTGAGATGAAACTCAAATTGTATGGGATTTAACAAAAATAGTATTAAAATAAAGTTTAGTGCCTGAGAAAAAGTGGTGAAAAGAACACATGATATCAGAATGTTGAAAAATGGCAAGATTGAAAGTGTAAATTGTAAAAGTTAAAATACTGATATAGTTTGTTTATGGAGTGGCTAGTCTGATTGTTTAATCTGAATGCAAATTATGCTCCTGTGCCTGAAGATGAGAAAAATGCCATTGGTAGAACAAATGACTGCAAAATTTACAAGATAATTAATCCACAAAGACCGGAAAACTGAGTGAATAATTACGTAAATGGCAAAAAAATTCCTAGAACAAGTAGAAGGGCTTATATATCTTAGTCTAATATTGTCTAAAGTGAAAAAGGAAATAGATGGAGAATTACTAGGAGCTGCAAATACTGATTGAATTGAAAAGCAAATCTTTTTTGAATGAAATAAAAATGATTTTGTGTAAAAACATACTTTCAGCCTACATTGTTACATAGAATTGAGAATTTCATGTATCAGGAGAAACATGATAATAAGTTGAATACAATGGTATTTCAGATGTTTGTGCAGGGAAAAATAAAAGATAGGTTCAAGAATGAATGAAGGAATGAATGAGCACAAAAGTGACTAACCAGTACAAAGAGGTATATTAAAATGGTTTAACCAAATAGAGACAATGAACAGTCTTGGAGCCATAAAACAACTATCTGAAGGAAACTGGATTGAGAGGAAAGGTACACCATGAAACAGATTGATGAGATTCAGAAAAAGAGGGGAAAACTTCAAAGTTCAAAAAAAATGTATTTTTATCGGGCCCATTTCATGATAGTGAAATCTATTGAGTCAATTCCTTTATTTGCTTATACCTAATAGACAGAATCTTGCCAAATTAAAGCTATCACTTTCTAACCTGTTACTAGACATATCCTGACAGCATCTGCGGTTCTTCCCTCCTTCCCCATCCAGCTCAGGACTATGTAGTCTCTTGGCCAAATCCTCCTCCACTGCTGTCGCAGATGCACATTCCATCACAACTTTGTACTATATGAATTGGTGTGTAGACATGCCAATGGGGAGGCAAGAGGGAGCACGAATGATAATGTGATAATGTGACTGCTGCAGCATAAACTCCACCCTCCTACATGTAGAAATAAGAGGTGCTCAGAAATGTTAGAGCAACATAGAAGGGTAAACACACTCTAAAGTAAAAGTCTACCCTGCTAAGATATATACACATTTGGCCACTCTGTAAAAGGAGAAGATGAAAAAACATTTACAGTTCATTTATCTCTGCCAGCTCTTCACTCCCTTCTGTGCTTCTTATCAGTAAAAGTAGCCAAGAGAATGTAGGAAATTTTGCTTGCGTAAGTTATAGCTAACCTTCTTGAGAAATGTGCCTGAAACTTAAAAGATTTTCAGCTCATTTAATGGAGGGGGGAAATGGTGTTTTGCCCTGCATTTGCTATCAAATCTTATGAATTTGCAAGAACCAATAACATCAACTCTTCAAGAGGGCACACTGAAGTAAATGCTGGTGTTTCTGTTATAGGGGAGTTTACTGTTATATAACCAGAGCAAGGCCTGGCCTCATCTTGCAGCCAACAATGGTGTGTTCTGTAGGTCTGCAATTGGTGTAGGGTTATCAATAAAAAGGAGAACGTGACCTACTTTTTCTCTTCTTGTCCTTCATCTATCAGGCATAACCTTAAATTCAAATATTGCCCCCACGTTTTTATTGTTTTGGGTTGGGGGGGGCAGTTTTTACAACAGTATTGTAATGATACCATTTTTTTGTATTGTGACTTTGTAAATTATTTGCTCCCCCCCCCCCTCTGTTGACAGACTTTATAACCTAGATTTATGTTATTTCATGTATTTCCTGATTCTAGCCATTGGCTGGAATCCAGTTCTTCAAATTTATGATCACTGTAGCCTCATGTGTAGATCACATGACTCATCATTTGGCATCAATTTGGCACATGCATCAGACAATATCTATACTGTCACTAACATATGTTCTTAAAGTAAAGGTTTGTTGGAAAAATGTTGAGACTGAAAAAAATCAGTCTTTCTGATGCTGGAAAAAATAATTTCACATAACTGTAAGCCTAGGAGGTTGTGGGCTTTTTGTTTTGTCTTGTTTGCAGTGTTTTGCTATAATTTTTATTGTGGATAGTAAGAAATTTAAGCAGTTAGTGTCCCCTCCTTTTTTTTCTCCATTTGTTCTCCTTTCCATTTGTCTGTGTCCTCCTTTGCCTGTTACAATACCTAGTGACCCTCATCTCGACTCATAGCAATGTGAAGATCACCAGAGGAACCAGTCTAAAACTGCAGGTGTTGAAAAAGAAACACACAGAGACCAATATCTCACTTCATTTGTCCATTACCAAGCAATCATCGGGATGACAAATAGGTGGGACAAAAAAGTTAACAGTTTTTAGTAAGTGTTTACTGTCATCTAATAATCATATGAATTTTTGCAGCCCAAATCTAGTTATTTAACAGTCTGGGGCAATTTTCCTCCCATAGTGACTAAGGAAGCAGGTGTTTGCAGGTGTCCAGATTAAACTGATTGGCAGCATGCTTTTGACAGCTATGCTTTTGGACCATACAACTATACACATGAAATCAACATAAAGTTTTTATATTACAAGCTTGACAATTTTTCCTAAGAACCTTCTGGCCTCTTTTGTCCAAAAAGAATTTGGCTACTTATCTTTAAAACCTTTAGCATTTAAAAAAAAAAAAGCCCACCCACTCATTTAAAAACCTCAAAGTTTCTTTTAAATATTGTTAGGCTATCATCGTGCCCAATATACCGTAATCCCTGCTCAAGATGAAATATATGGTGAATTGCAAGGCCTTTATCTTTCCCATATGCAGAAACGCCTTCAACCTTGGGTTGCATTTTGCTGAAAGCTAAATGTTTGCCTGCAAGCTAATAATCTATCAAAAGTCAGGAACAGTTGTCTTCTCCTTAAAAAAAAAAAAAAAAAGGATGGTTCACAGCTGGTCAGAATTGCTATACAGTCCATTTGTGCAATAGCTAATTCCCGGGGAGGAAATGTCCTCTGTTTTATTTCTTCCAATGTCATCTATTTTCTTTTTACAGGGATTCCAGTGTGGCCATAGTCTTCATTTCTTACTACAGGAGCTGCAGTCTTTTAACCATAGCAAGCAAGACAGTCAAGCTTCCTGGAGCTGAAGATGCAGTTCTCCTTTTCATGTGTAACAATCCTGTTTTGGTTTGAACTGATACCGAGTACTAGAGAAGGACAAGAGATCAGAAGTGTTATGTTCTGAGCATGGGCGCAAGGAACGGAGACGAGGCAGTGAACAGTGAACTTCAACTCTTTATTAACGATCAAGAACAGAGCAAAAACTCTGGGCAGCAGCAGCTCTTTTATAGAGTTGGCTGCTGACCCGTTAACCAATGACTTGCGTTAAGACATTTGAATTACACCCAATGAGCGACGTTCAGTTAATAGCCAATCAGGTTGCTCCGTTAAGGACCAATCACAGCTCGCTATCCATGGGCCAATCAAAAGTGCAGGATTACGAGCCTGCTTTTCTAGCAAGGTGGTCAAGCTTTATTAAATAGTTTTTATTTGTTCATAACAAGAAGCACATAGATAATCCCAGGATCAATCTGTGCATGTGCAGTTCTTTCATAAACATAATGGGTTCTAAAATTGGGAGTAGGAGATAGCTATGAATATCTAGCAGCATTTTTCTCCTAGGCACATCAAGAATATGCCCTTGTCTAGAATACTGGGCAGATAATGGCAGGACCTACCAACCTTGGCTGATCTTTAAAAAGCCAAGCAGGATCAGATTTGATTAATATTTTTGATAGACAACCACCAGGAATCTCAGGACCATAGGACAGAATCAAAAATGGGGGGTGGTGGAATGCAAGAAGAAGAATACAAGTGAGCTATTTTCTTTTTGATGACAAGAAAAATAACATGGATAAGGACCAATAGTGGGATCCTATCTTAGTCACTACCGGTTCAGTGGGTGATCGCGCATGTGTACGTACACGCACCCCTAATGCACGCACTGCTAACAAGCCAATCAGCTGAGAGGACAAAGAAATGAAAATCTAGGAGCAACCCTCCCACCCTCCCATGTGCTTTTCGGTCTTTTATCCTCTCAGCTGATCCTCAAGGCTTGTTTTCCTCCTCTCAGTTGATCGGAGGCTGAATTTTTTTACTACCGGTTCAGCTGAACCGGTCCGAACCTGTAGCATACCACCACTGGTAAGGTCCACATAGTGGCCAGTAGTTTATGTCTGTTCATGGAAGGTTGTATCTTTCTAGGCAACTTGTGGCTCTCAAAATGAACTATTTATTTATTAGTTTATTAAAACTATATCCCTACCTTTTAAGATTTCTTGGCAATGTGCAATGAATCATAAAATCAGTATTATAGTAATCATTAAAAGTAGTAATAATTAAGAATCAAAAAATTAAGAATTAAAAACTGTTTTTAAAATGTGCGTGTTTAGGGTCAAATTAAAAGTAAGCAAAGAGATTAGACCTTTCAAATCAGCAGAGGATATATTCCAAAGACCCAGGCTAGAAGTTTGACCCACAACTGCAATGACAGCAACCTATTATAGCTATGCGGGAACTTCTTCAGATGATCTTAATGAGTAGGAGAGAGGCCATAGGATTGTCTGAGGTAACATGGTCAGCAACAGTGAAGGATGCTTGGTTAATAGGGAAGGATGCTTGAAATTGCAGCTTGGCAACACTTCAAGTGCCACGCTTGCCTCCCTCTCATGCAGGGCAAAGAGAAGGAAGCAATAATTATGTGTTGGCAGAACAGAAAACAGGAAATCCCAAGAACATTTTGTCAAAAAAAAAAAGCCGTTCTCATTCCACCGCAGATAATATTCCATTTCCTACGATCTAACTGGTTTATTATAACCCCAACATCTGCAGTGTAGCAGGACTTGGTAAGACAGCCTTTCCCTTCCTGCTGCCTTCCAGATGTGTTCAACCACAACGTCAATCTTTCCTAGCCAGAAGAGAGATCTGTTGCACTGTTTGAGGGATGACAAACATTTTAATCCAACATGCCCAGAAGGTGCCAGCTTAGTGAAATCTATTATACAGCTTTGTCTTCCTGGCTGTAAGTAATTAGAAGCTGAAATCCCCTACTGACTCTGGAAGTATTTATCGTGCCATTTCTTCCATGCAGAAGAGCCAAAATCCCTGCTGTACTTTCCTCTCTTTTAAGACAGATAACAGAATGTTATTACAACAGCATGGCATTGGCAAATATGTTTGCTATGCGTAAAAAATCCTGTTTGGGAATCAGCTGCTTTAACAATAGCAAAATCACGAAGAACCCAGTTCATGTAAGCCAGCATGCCAGTGCAGGTTTTGTCTATTGCTGGAAAGGTAAAGGGAGTTGGCTAGCAAGTGCCTGACAGGTAGAAAAACACCTCCCTGCAACAGGTTGGTTCACTTAATTAGAACTGTACGACAGGTGAACTCCTTTGCTCAGCTTCACAGAAACTTCCTTTGCCCCTGACTTCTGAGTGTCACCATTGCCATAGAAATACAGATAACAAATTAAAATCATTGCACTTGCCCATTGTGTACCAGGTATATTTTTCAGCCACAATCCAATTTGCAGTTCAAGTATCTTACAGCTATTAGTTATATCTTATAGTACGAGTGGAGGAAAGAAAGAACACTAAAGACCAAAAGACCTCTTTTTTCAATGGCCCGAAGTTTTCTTTATTCTTTTTTTTTTTTCCAATATGGAATAGTCCACGAGAAACTTGTCCCCAGGCTGATGTTCTCCAAAAGGAGTTGGGATTGCAAGCAGAATGGCCTTTGAATGGCACAACTTTTGGAGGACATCAAGTTGGGGAATTGGCAATTCAATACCCAAATTAAGGATTTACAACTTAATTGGGCATTTTGCCAGGACTGAAAACCCACAAGAAATAGAAACGAGAAACCACCAGCATTCCTAAAGCTTGATGTGCATCACAGAGGACTCACTACTGAAGTTTTGACAGAGTTCCTATCTATCCAGTCTTGAAAGCTGCCTTCATAGCAGTGGTGGGATTCATTCTTTTTTTACTACTGGTTCTATGGGCATGGCTTGATGGGCATGGCAGGGGAAGGATACTGTAAAATCTCCAGTCAGAGGTGGCATTTGCCGGTTCTCCAGAACTACTCGAAGTTCCAAACTACTCAAAATTTCCGCTACTGGTTCTCCAGAATTGGTCAGAACCTGCTGAATACCACCTCTGCTTCATAGTCACCTTCTCCTCACTGGCTCTGATGCAGGTGCTTGCTAGAAGTTAACTTTCCCAAAAAATATTTTACAGGTCTGAGAAGACAATAGCAAGCCACATGCATATTACTGCCTAGAAAATAACAGTGGTCAAGTTTAACTCTAGAGAGATATTACCCTTTTTGTTGCATATACCAGCAAATTATTTTCTGCCAATCTGCAAATGAAGAGCCTGTAAGAAAAAAATACAACAGTACGCAGGTTTCCTTAAGAACATCTTCACAGGGGATAAAAATACCATCCTGTAGTAAGCAGAAGAGATGGTTCCACCATTATTGATGTCCTCTAATCAGAATAAAATACAAACATTAAGAAGATGGCGCTTCTCCAACGTTTAGCTGTATCTTAGGGGGTGAAATACAGCAATAAGTGCTTTCAACTATTGTGAATATACAAACCAGAGATTAAAGAGAGCCAAGTTTGTAGAATAATTATGTGCCATCAAATGGTTTTCATAGATCTTCATAGATCTTCTCCATGACAATCTATTCCTAACTTGATCTTTAAAGCCCCCCAACAGTGTCCTCATTTCCACAGTAACTGAGTCCACCCCCTTGCTGCTGGTTCTTCTCTTTCTTTCAACCTTTCCCAGAATTAGAAACTTCTCCAGAGAGTTTTCGTGTAATGCTGATTCTTCATGTACGTGTCCAAAGTTGCTTAAGACTGGTCATTTGTGCCCCATATGGTGCACTAACTCCAGATACAATAGTGAGACACTAATTCGATCATTCAAGATATTAGGCTTCTGCTTCCCTTTTGCAACTAGTTGTTCTAAATAAAACATGTTGCTATGAATAGGGGTAATTTTTTTAAAGTTTCAGGAGAAAAATAGACTGTACAAAAAACAAAACATCTCCTTTGTAAATGTCAATATGAAGAAATAAATAAGAAGGGGAAAATAATGTATAAAGTCAGCCAAGCCATAAGGCTATTTTTTTAACCGGTGTAGTTTTGAATTTAAACTAGAAGTCGCGAAGTAAACGGACACACATTTGTCTGGAATGGTATAAGCTCTCCTGATTGAGCAGAGCGTTCAGCCAAAAGACCTCCAAAGTTCCTTCCAGCCCTGTTATTCTAAGTTCTCTGTTTTATGCTATCTGAAGCCTTTTTCATTTTGCAAATTTAATAATCTCCAAAGCAGCCAGTAGGGGGGAGGAAAGAGCAGTCTTCAGCAAGCTCCCACTTCGAAGAAACTGAAGTCTGATCTGGTTCTAATCCTCTGTTCTCCTATTCATCAGACCCTACAAATATATAACAACACAGTCATTCCTGTTAGTAATGTTTTGGACTGTAGCTCAGACATAATTATCCACTCTAACTGGAGCACGCACATGGGCCTTTCTGTTAAAAGGGACTAACTAATTCACATTAACTGCTCAGGATTGAATCCAGGAGACTGTGACCATGTCCCAAATTGCATCAAACCACAACACAACCATGTCCGGACATCACCTACTTTCCCCTTTCTCCCTGTGAGGTTGCCTTCATCTTGTTCCCAGTCCATGAGTGAGGAAGCCCGTAGTCATCTCTTCAGCTGTCTGAGTGTTAAAAACAGCACTTCCTCCCAGTTTTTGAAAAGGGGTATAAAATCAGGCTGCTACCAATGTCCTTGAAGGGAAGTCAGGTGAAACTAGAAATGGAGGCAATAGGGGAACGATAAAGATCAGCCCCCATGATAACAAATGTTATGCTACTATGGTTTTTGCCAGCTCAGAAGTGGGAAGAGTATGGCTGTGGCTGGAAATAGAATGGAAGCAATTTGCTCCAAACCTTTCATGTTGGATACAGGCAGCTTTAACATATTGGAAAATGACTCCTGGATTAATATGAACAAGGTTTGCCTCCTCAGAAATTTAAAGAAATCAGTCAAGTGAGCCAGTACAGTATAGGGGTTGAAGTGTTGACTTGGCACCAGGGAGGCCTGGTTCAAGCCTATCTGTCAGGCACAAGCAACCAGGTCTACACATGTAAGGTTCAAGTTAACAGCTTTATTGTCTTCTATCTATAATACAGGAATCTCCCTAGTCTGCTTGCCTTGGCTTCCCTTGGGTACAAAAATATAAGGTTCCATAGGGGAAGGGGGTCAGTTTATGACTGCAAGGACTCAAGGCTAATTACCCATTTAATCCCTCCTCTTTGCCAGCTGACAGCTACCTAACACTATCGACCGTGAAGTTCCCCTGGGTGGCTTTGAGTCAGACACACCCACTCAACTCAATCAACCTCACAGGGACTTTTAAAGTGGGCAAAAGTAATAAAATGTGGAATAATCGTGTTCGAAAGGCAGTCTTGGAAGTCTTCTAATCCAATCAACTTGAATATCTGAATGAAAAAAAGGATATAAATCAAACAAAACTATCAACAGAGCACAGCATTGAATCCATCCTTGAGTATACATCACACTGTGTGACAGTGGTGGGATTCAAAAAAAATTACTACCAGTTCCGTGGGTATGGCTTGGTGGGTGTGACGGGGAGGATACTGTAAATTCTCCAGTCAGAGGTGGTATTTGCCAGTTCTCAAAATTTACTACTCAAAATTTCTTCTACTGGTTCTCCAGAACTGGTCAGAACCTTCTGAATACCACCTCTGCTGTGTGAAAGTTATCTTGGCACAGTTTATTTGTCACTTGATCTTAGCCAAAAGGCAAAGAAGCAATATACACAGTTTATTTGTTCATTTTAATCCAGTTTATTATCTACTCTGGAAAAGGAGATCACCAGGATCTTAGATTAAAAAAAATTCTCACTACTATCAGATCTTAGCTAGAGATACCAACATTTAAAATTAACTAGGACTAATTATGGGTTCTATGAGGAACTTCAATCCTTCCTCATGATGAGAAGACCTGTCACAATAGGTTTGAGGGACATACAACATTTGCAAATAGGCTGAATCTGCTTCTGTTTACCATATTTAGTCTCTATTATCAGGCATCTGCATCTGATAATCCATGCTCTGCTTTACTTTGAGGATTCTTTGTGGAAAGCTATAAAATATACTAGCGTATGCTGCCATGTATTGAATTAGGGCTGTCATATTGGGTTTTAAAAATCCAGGTGACCTCCAGCTGGTGGCATGGGAATACAAACCTCTAACTCTTTGTTCTTATCTAGTAGCCATCTAGATTTTTTAGCCCAAATAAACAGTCCTAAGATGCCTTTAGTCCTAAGATACCTTTTATTCCAGGACAGAGTTCCGCAGCTGGTGCTTTTCATTTGCATTGAATAACAGTCCCCAAATTTCTGCCTAGCATCATATCAGAATTTTGGGACCTCTGTCCAAAATATTTTATTTATTTATTTGTTTATTTTTGTCAATTGCTTACAAGATAATAGGTATAAGTAAAAACATAGTTATACATGGATACATATAAGAAAAATAAAAAAATAAAACAAACAATAGGACAGGGACGGTAGGCACGTTGGTGCGCTTATGCACGCCCCCTACAGACCTCTTAGGAAAGGGGTGAGGTCAATAGTAGAAAGTCTAAGGTTAAAATTTTTGGGGTTTGGGGAAGAAACCACAGAGTCAGGAAGAGTATTCCAGACATTGACCACTCTGTTGCTGAAGTCGTATTTCCTGCAATCAAGTTTGGTACGATTAACCTTGAGTTTGTATCTATTGTTTGCTCTTGTGTTGTTATGGTTGAAGCTGAAGTATTCATTGACAGGTAGGACATTGCAATGTATGATTTTATTCTATACTTAAATCGGACCGAAGGTGGCATAGTTCTAGGTTTTCTAGGTTTAGAATTCCGAGTCTGGTGGCATAAGGTATTCTGCAACGAGTAGAGGATATTGCAAGAATGTCCAGTTGGAAATGGCTGTTTTAATATGGTAAGCCAGATCCAGTGGTGGGATTAATTTTTTTTTACTACCGGTTCTGTGAGCATGGCTTGGTGGGCATGGCAGAGGAAGGATACTGTAAAATCTCCAGTTAGAGGTGGTGTTTGCCGGTTCTCTGAACTACTCAAAATTTCCGCTACCAGTTCTCCAGAACTGGTCAGAACCTACTGAATACCACCTTGGCCAGATCCATTGTGTTCCATGTGTGTTGTCTTAACATTTAAAAAGTCAATATAATGGCCTAACGTGCTTCAGAAGAAGCACAGGTTGAGATAATACACAAAGGAATAAAAACACATTAGACCAGGCTAAAATGGGATTGATTATTCACCCTTTGGCATATTTGCTGGCTTACCATGATCTTAACATCAGACATGATTCAGGCAGGTAATCACACACTTAGGCATTAAGATGATTTGGTCTGATTTGCATAGCATTTAATGTGAGCTCAGAGATTATGTTATATTAACACAACTGTAGAGATGTACACATTGTGTCAATCCAGGGAATGTGCAGAGCAGCCAACAATTAGAAGTTAAAGATGCTTCAGGCCTTTATCGTTGCACGAGGGGCACTGAGTTCCTTGTATGTAAGTATCACTGTCAAGCACAATTTGATTAAAACTAAGGCTAGGAACTAAAGCTTGTATCACAAATGACAAACTATCATTCTTCATTTCCATGTTCTTTGGCTAAATACATTCCAATTTAAGAGCTGTGTCTCTGCACTTAAATCCATATATCGTTATATTCTATCTTCATGTTACTCTTTCTCCTTCCTTTCCCAGTATTCTGATTAACCCTAGAGATTCACTGTATATAAAGTGAAATGCTATGATTAATGGGATTGAAACAAGCCAGGATATGAAAATAACGTCAAACTGTGGTTTGAGATCCTTATTTATTCTGAAACTGGTAGTCATTTCCTACTTCTGGCATAATAAGAAATTGAGCCTGATTGAATTTTTCTTTGAACTGATTGCAGAGTATTTGATGAAATTAATGGATGGTGGAATGGTGGAGTGAAAAGGCCCAAGGCTGAAATGCATTTTTGTTGATTAAGCCTA
Source organism: Notechis scutatus (assembly GCF_049901735.1). NCBI lineage: Eukaryota > Metazoa > Chordata > Lepidosauria > Squamata > Elapidae > Notechis > Notechis scutatus. The sequence goes on from NC_142010.1 coordinate 105,924,411, forward strand.
CATTCAATGAACCAGGTCAGGGCCTTATCATTAACAGGATGGAAAAAGTGGTAAAGGGTTCTTAATTGAGTTTTGTTTGTTTTTCTGTCGTAGCCAGAAAAAAAGTTAGACAAAGGTTCTGTTAAACACATTGGCCTCACTACTCTGTTCTTCTATTCCCCACTAGCTGTATGAACAAAGCAGTGTGCTATCACTCTCTGACTGACCAATCCATCTGCTGTCAGTTTTGGTGGAAGGGAACCTGTGAAGCTGTTTCCCAAATTTCTGTAATCCTAAATGTTCCGTTACTATACTGCTCTACTTCACCTCCACCTTGCAAGCTGGATATGATCTGTATAACCTAAAATGGGATTGCTGCATGCTTCTAATCAGGAATAGACATATGTTTGGAAATAACTATTGTTCTGCCGAGTTTTAGCACAAAGCTTTTTGAATGATTGGTTCTTTAAGGTTTTAATAAGTTCCTGGAAGAAATAACTTAGTATACAGCAAAAGATAGTTCTCAGATCTATTTCCTCTATTAAAAGAGAAGAGAGCAACACAAACGTATCTGTAAAAGATATGAAATCCTGAAAGAGAAGACATCTACTGAAGCTTCGAAGTGAAGGCTCTGTGTTATACCTACCTTTGTTTTTCTCCTTTGCACTTGCTAAAGTTAGAATGTGGGGTATAGCCTGGGAAAGCAGCAGATTGAAACATGGGAAATGCCCCCTTTTATCAGCATTATGGCTCCAATTCAAGCTGATCATTCCCTTTCATTGTTTTTGTTCAAACAAACAGAAACCAAACAATATCAGATGTTAATCAAAATTCCATCACAGTGCTTAGCTTCTCCGTGAAAGCAGCCACACTTTCCAATAACTTCATCCTTTTCTCAGATGTTAGTCAAAACTCTTAAATTCTCCTCTCTTTTAAAGCCAGGAGCAAAGATGATTGTTTTACTCTCGCATGCCATAAAAAAAATCCCACTTGTGTAACTTGCATTGTATGTGGTTTTGCTGAATGGGGCCAGAGTTTGATTCAGCTGACAGTTTTGCCACTGTCCATCCATACCACAGTCCGAAGAACCACCTGGAACTTGCCTTCTGTCCCAAAACACAGAGCTCTATTGCTTGCCAGCCTGCCAAAGGAACCGGCCTGGAAACAGGAGGATTATGGACCAAATGATTCCTTTAAGGCATCTGTAAAACAATATGTATTTCAGTACATTCAAGCGATCTGTTATTGGAATTCAATCTTAGCTAGCTGACACATTATAGATGCCATGCTAACCTATTTAAGCGGACATACAAAGAAGAGCTTTAGGTAGAATTCTAGAATACGGCAAAAGGATTTTCAGGACTTCAGGATTCACTTAGTTGTTTTTCTCTGGAACTCCCAAAGCCAATAATTGCCTGGTGCACAATACAGACATTCAAAAATTATTCTAAGCCAAAAATTTCTTCTGAGTAACAAAATTGAGCAGAGCTTAGCATACTCCTGATTGCCCCGCATTTTCTTTAATTCATCAGTATAATTTAGTATAAAAAGAATAGGTTGTTTTTTTTAAAAAAATGCTGTGATTCTTAAACAATAGGGAGTCTGAAGCCATTGCCAATTTACTGGAAATGACTATTCAATTTACCAGAATGTCCTGATCTGCTTTCTGCCCCCACTTAGAAAAAAATGCTGTGCTCAATCCTTGCAGGCTTGTACCACAACCATTTTGTTGGCCTTGTTTGTGCCACAGGACTGTTGCATTTGTACATTGCACAAAGGCATTTAGTCTTTTCCTACCTGTCCAAGACACAAACATTCCTTGACAACATCTTGGTTTCTGCCAGGATCCCCCATCCCCCAACTACAAATGTCATCATCCCTAGTTCATGAGTGAGAGAATCCCAATCATTCTTAGTTGTACTGCTATTAAGGTAGCATTTATTTTTCTCCTTAGGACCACACCACCGGGGGAACCAGCAAGTGGGTTTATACTTGGTTAAGCATCATTTTGAAGGGAAGCCAGGCAGTAGCTGGGAACAGAGACAGGAACAGAGGTAGGAAACTTCATTCCTAAATAGTTTTCTGCTGACTCACAAATGGATGGGGGAGCAATTCAAGTAGTTGTGGGGAAAGGCCCACAATATGATTTGTTTGTTTGGGACTGAACTGGCAGTGTGATGCCATCCATTATGACTCTGAATCAGTGGTGGGATTCAATTTTTTTTACTACCAGTTCTGTGGACATGGCTTGGTGGGCATGGCAGGAGAAGGATACTATAAAATCTCCAGTCAGAGGTGGTATTTGTTGGTTCTCTGAACTACTCAAAATTTCCGCTACCGGTTCTCCAGAACTGGTCAGAAACTGCTGAATACCACCTCTGCTTTGCATTATGTATGAACTGGGCTAGTGTGGCTGATTGAAAAAATAATAATTAATGAGGCTTCTAATGTTCCCATCACAGGACTCTTTTCATCAACAATCCTTTAACAAACCAGCATAATTAAAAGAACAGAAACAAAACACGCTTTAGGAAATCACAGAATAAAAAATAAGATTTGCCTTACCCACTTCCACGTGACTCATAGCATAAACTGTACATACAGGTATAGACTTTCCAATGATACACAGAAGAGGCTTATATGTATGTTGGCACAATATATGTGTGTGTGTGTGCAGCTATTTATTCATGTAAGTGTACATTAACATAAAAATGTGTCCACAAGGAGCAGTAAGGCATGGTAAAAATGGAAGCCAGTCATTGAAATTTGCACTTCAGACAGCAAATGTTGGATACTATAATTATATACATAAATATATATAATGGTAATTTTCACTTATGAGCCCTTTCACTTGTGAAAGTTCAGTACTTACAAGGAAATTTTAACTGATAGATAGTCCAGTGTGTCTCCTTCAAATTATGAATCTCATTCATTTTCACTGAGTTCTATACACAGGCCAGGACCTGGAGGGGAGAATTAGAAACATAATTAAGACTCTGGTTCTTACAGTGGAGAGTGCATAAATATGATCCTCCAACCACAAGTACACTTCCTTTTCACAAGTCCCAGCTATGAGCAAATGGGATCAAATATTTCCTGAATTATCAGGCACTAATCAGGAATGAGCAGCTGTATTGGTCATGCACTCTTAAATGAAGGGATAATATAAATGCTGACACACTATGTGCCTACAGTGCAGAAATGGATAGTAAAAATTGTCAGCCGTCTCATACCATCCAGCTGTTTTTTGCTACAATCAACACCATTCACACAATATTTTCAATACAGAAATGTATGGACTGAAAGGGGATGCCTTCTTGCTCCACACACTGCCCTATCAATATGTTTACCAAAAACTGAACGTGGCCTGCAAGTATAAGAGCTCATCGCCCCATTCAGGACCCTCCATTCTATTTGAAGTGAACATAGCCATAAATGGCTATGGGGTAATGAAAACATGACATCTCCCAGAGGAACAGGAGCAGATTGAGGTGGTGTTTGCACTAGAACACCTGGAGTAACTGCAAATATTGTAGAAGCTGGCAAAATGCCTTGCAACAGGGGAAGGGATATATTTCACAAGATAGATAGCAAAGTCCGTGGGATTTACAGTTTGAGATGGGAAGACAGGTTAGGGCAGAACTGGCAAGAAGCCTAGATGCCCTTCATCAAGAATCATTTTTGGCAATACTGTCCTTTTTTAGAGGAATATAACATACAATGCATTTCTTCATTAGGCTGCAGTACACTTCAAATGCTCATTCATCTCAAGCAAAGCCTCAAGGGGCTTGATGTCATGATATCTGGGAAAGACCTTAGTAGATGGGGCAACAAGATGCTCCATCCCTAGCTTCCTGGATTGTAATAGAAACAGTGGGAAATTTATACTTGCAGACTTGCAAGATTCTGGTAATGTGGCCTTGCCATAAAGTTGAATTAGTTCATCTGGTCATGTTTTCTGGTTGATCTATCAGGGAAGGCTGATACTTTTTCATTCACCACACATTTCAGAATCAAAGGTTCTTTCCTCAAATGCATCTATAATTTTAAATATGACAATTGCTGTTCTGAATTATTTCATGCCTTTACAGAATGTTTACTTGAAGTCCATCACAAAGGGATAATTCAGATGATATGCATACCAGGTCTTCTGAATTAAAGATCTAACAATTGCACAGTTGTGCCATTTCTAGCTCTTATATCCCATCTGGGTTACCAGATTCTCACATTTCATATTTTGTTTCATGCACTTGGAAAACTATTGGTATTTCTCATTGGGTATAATATATTCAAGACTGAAATGATAACCATACTGATTAATATATATTTCTTTGTTGTTTTCCTATCCAACTCACATACAGACATAAATATTTTTCAATTTCTTTTTCAAATATTCAGATTTATCAACTACATATACAACATTTTCCCCTTTGCACTTAATCTTAACACAAAACCTGGCAAAAAAAATTTCCTGCCATTTCCTACACTATGGTCTTTATCTAATCTCCAGTCCATGAGTGAGATTCTGGTGGGGATTATAGTGGACTAGATATCCCAAATGCACCAGACAATATTAAGGCCAGGAATGCCAACCAGAGTGCTGGCTGTCAAAGTCTCCATGGTTGAAGGAGAGATTATGAGATAACCTGTACTCTGAATAGCTGGTCCTTGTGAGTAAGCTACAGGAATAAAAGTTTTTGCAATTATCTTGTAGGTTGAGTGGCTTAAGAGGCACATGATTCCATTTAAGTTTTACAGCCATAATGTAGCCTATATGGATAATAATTTCAGTCATCCTCATTTCTTAATCACATTTGGAAGTAATTAATCTATAAAGAGAGGTTTTATTTACAGTAAAGACAAAATATGCCTTGATGAGTGTAAATCTTTTTCTGGGTTATAAAAATAAAAAGGGATTTGAGGGTTTTTAAATCCTTAAACTTTTGGTAAAAAGTTTAACAAAGAGATAATTTTTTTAAAAAAATAAAATGGATAAAGACAACAGTTATTCTTATTTTTATTATTTTACTTTTGATTAAAGCATTTTTGCATAAGCTTGAATTAAACTGGACAACTAGATCAGACCTTCATAGGAGTACTTTCTTTTTACTACTAATTGGCAGATTTTATAAAACAAAAGATAAAACTAAACTGAGATAGTTTGTTGCTATAGAGGCAGAAATTAATATAGAATGTATAGATTTTAGTTTTGCCACAATAAGAATGTGCCAAGGCATTTTTTGGTGCAGCACTTTGTTAGGAAAAAGGCAAGAGATAAAGTTTTTGCAGCAATATTTTGATAAAAGATTGAAAATTAACAATATAAACAATACAAAAATTGTTTTAAAAAAACAAAACAATACGACAAATGCTTTAAAATAAATTCCTATCAGAATTCTATGCAAGAGAAAAGAATATTTTTCTGATATATTTACAAGTAACAGTTCCTTTTGAATATGTTCTTTGTTGGCCACTTACAGAGAGCAAGACATTGGTTATACAGAAGCTCTCATGGCTTGGTGTTAAGCTCTTTGGCCCAGGCATCTACTAATGAAGTAGTCTGTGACTCATCAATGCTTTATGAAACCATTTCAATGATGCCATAAGCAAAGGCAGCCAATCCTAACCATGTCTATGCCAGAACAACTTAAATGTGCATTGTGAATGATCATCTCCTCTGATGGAACATGAGGCTCCTTCCAACATTGGGCAAAAGCTAATCTGGCCTCTGTCAAAATGTGTATTATTGTGTATTTCGCTTTTTTTGATATTTGTTTATCAAAGATCCCTAATAGAAAGGACTCTGGTTTGTATTCGATCTGTTCTCTTGTCATTTCTTCCAGCCAATTTCTAATTTTCTGCCAATATTTTTGAGCTTCTGTACAGGACCACCACATATGGAAAAAAGTTCCCTCTTTTTTTTTTTGCATTTCCAGCAATTCGGACTCATATTGGGGTGCATCTTCGCTAATCTCGAAGGAGGAAGGTGCCATCTATAAAACATTTTATAGGCATTTTCTTTATATGCTACCGATTTTGTAATCTTATTATTTCTACCCCAGACCTTTTCCCATTCTGTTAGGGTGATGCTACGTCCTACATTCCTACTCCAGGCTATCATGTTCCCTTTTACAATTTCTTCTTCTAATTCTACTTCTAATAAATAATTATAAAATTTTGTTATATTTTTTTTGCCTGATCCTAATAAAATTTTATCTAATTGCTGGAGTTTATTGTTGATTCCAAATTCTTTCTTGTCCTGTTTATGTCTACTTTGAATTTGAAGGTATGCCCACTGATCAATTTTTAGTCCCCGCTCTTGAAGTTCTTGCCGCGATTTCAAATTTCCTTGTGTATCCAATAGGTCCTTATATTTAATCATTTTAGTGATATCCAGATTATTTGGGTGAATCATCGCCTCCATTGTTGAAATCCAAATTGGTACTTTTAAATAATGTTTTTTCCGTATTTTCTTCCAATTAGTTAATAATGAGTCTCTGATTAGGTGTCTGTGGAAATATTTCTGGCTAGTTTTCCCTACATCCCATAAAAAAGCATGCCACCCCCTCTGCAAATCATAGCCCTCTAAAAATAATATTCTCTTGTTAGTTAAATTCACCCATTCCTTCAACCATACTAAAGAGGCAGCAATATAATACAACTCCCAATTTGGAAGTGCCAGCCCTCCCCTGCTCTTCATATCCTGCATTGCCTTTAAATTTATTCTAGGTTTTTTCCCTTGCCAAATAAATTTAACAGTTATTTTATTAAGTTCTTCAAAAAAAATTGTGTACTTTAATTGGGATCGTCTGAAATAGATATAGAAATTTTGGAAGAATATTCATTTTAATGGCAGCGATCCTGCCTAATAATGAAAGTTGCAGCTTACCCCATGATGTTTCTAAATCCTTCTTTACCTATTGCATCAATTCATCATAATTATTTTCCTTAAGTGTCTTACAATGTGCTGTCAACCATATTCCTAAGTATTTAGCTTTCTTTATCACTTGTATTCCCATAACTTCTTCTAATTCTATTTTCTGTTTTTCTGTTAAATTTTTAGTCATTAATTTAGTTTTCTTCCTATTAATTTTGAGTCCTGCTACTGCTCCAAATTGTTCTAATTCATTCATCAATTTTTGTCCTTTTTCTTTTGGTTCCTCAATGAAAAAAATCATATCGTCCGCAAACGCTTGCAACTTATATTCTTCTTTCTTAACCTTTAATCCTTTTATATCTGGGTTCTGTCTAATTCGCATTAATAATGTTTCAAATGATAATATGAAGAGCAGGGGTAAGAGTGGGCAGCCCTGTCTGACTCCTTTTTCTATTTTTATTGGGCGGGTATATTCCCCATTTATTATAATATTAGCCTGTTGTGTATCATAAATAGTTGTTATAATGTTTTCAAATTTGGTGCCTAAATTCATATTATAATTTTTTTGGATTAAAAATTGCCAATTTAAATTGTTGAAGGCCTTCTCTGCGTCTAAAAACATAAGTGCAATTTGTTTTTCGTGGTGGGCTTCATAAAATTCTAAGACATCTAGTACTATTCTTAAATTGTTCCTAATTTGTCTGGTCGGGAGAAATCCATTTTGATCTTCATGTATATGCACGTTTAACATTCTTTTTAGTCTACTTGCTATAATAGAAGTAAATATTTTATAGTCAGTGTTTAAAAGTGAAATCGGCCTATAATTGTTTATATATCGGGGATCCAAATCCTCCTTCGGGATCAGCGAAATCAATGCCCCCCTCCATGAGTCCGGCATCCTGGCTGCCAATAAGACATCATTGAAAACTTCCACCATAAGAGGTCCAATTTGTTCTGCAATTGCCTTGTACAGCTCCCCTGGAATCCCATCTGGCCCCGGGGCTTTATTGTTTTTCTGGTTCTCTATTGCTGATTTCAATTCCAACCAAGTGATGTCTTTGTTTAATAGTTCTACCATTTCTTCCCCAATTGCTTTATCCTTCACTTCATCTAAATAGTTTCTTATTCTATCCTCATTAACTTCTTCCTTTTTATATAACTCTTCAAAATACTTATGGGCAATTTCTTTTTTCTGTTCTATCTCCTGTTGTATATCCCTTTTTCCATCTATTAGCTGGTATATCAATCTCTTTTCTTTCCTTTTTTTTTAGTTTGTAAGATAGCCATCTTCCTGGCTTATTAGCATGCTCAAAATAAGTTTGTCTAGTCGTATTCAAATTTATAATCATTTTGTCTTGTTCAATTAAATTCAATTTATGTTTAGCTGTTATTATCTGATTTTGCAATTTTGAATCCTTTGGGGTACTCTGTAATTGAATTTCTAGTTCCTTAATTTTTTGTTGTAATTAATTTTGCTGGGCATATTTTTCCTTATTCCTCTTGGCATTATAAGAGATTGTTATACCTCTTATTACTGCCTTCATTGTATCCCACATGTTTTGTTTCATAGTTACTCCATTATCATTTTCCTTTAAGAAATAATTTAATTCCTCCTTGAGTTTGTTAGTATATTCTTTTTCTCTTATTAATTGAGCATTTAACGTCCATCTTTTCTTTGGTTTTTCCCTACCCTTCCATATTATCTGAATTGGATTATGGTCTGCCCATTCATTAGGTAAAATTTCAATCACTTTTATCTCATTTGCTATTTCCCCATTCATCCATGCCATGTCAATTCGTGTCCATATTTGATGCGGATTTGAGTAGAATGTGAATTGTTTTTTCTCGGGATGTAATCTTCTTCATACATCAATCAAATTTAACTCCTTCATCATTTCCCTACATATCTTGGGAAGCTCTCTTTTCCTCCCTTTATTCTTCCCCCCATTACTGTGGTCTTTTTGATAATCAGCAATAGAGTTGAAGTCTCCTATGATACAAATAGTTCTTTTTTCCAATCCTACTATTTTTCCATAAAGATGCTTAAAAAACTCTTTTTGATCTCCGTTCGGGGCGTAAATTACCACTAAGAGAATTGGGATAGCATTAATCCAGATCTGCAAAACCAGAGTTCTTCCCTCAGAATCTGACCATATTAAATCTGCTTTCAAATCCTCTTTTACATATACTGCAATCCCTTTCTTTTTTCCTGTGTCTGCTGGTGCGGTAAATAGCTTCCCTAATTTCAGACATTCTAGGTGTTTTTCATCTGTTTTCTTTATATGGGTTTCTTGTAGGCATATTATATCAGCATTTTGTTTGATTAGTTTAGCTAATATCCTTTTCCTTTTTATCGTCGAGTTTAAACCATTTATATTAATTGATAGTAGTTTCTTTTCTTCTTCCATTTAATTAATTCTGTTTTGCTCTTTGTCTTGTAATGACTCCGGTCTCTCCTTGTGCCTGAAGATGTGTAGTTTCTTCTCTCTCCTGATGTAAATGAGTATTTCCTTGATTTCCTAAAGTTCCATCTTTATTTTTGTGATAACCTTGATCTTCCTGGGAGTTTGTTTCCAGTTCCTCCTTACTGCTCTGGTCTTCCGGATCTACCAGCCACTCATAGAATTCCTGGGCCTTTTCCATGGAATCTATTTTAATTTTCCTTTCGTTCCAAGACACTAACATCCCCTCTGGGATTAGCCATTTAAATGCGATTCTTTTCTGATTTAAGTAAGCTGCTAAAAACTTGTAGTCTCGCCTTTGTTCTCTTACTCTTCTTGGTATTTGTTTGAGAATCAAGACTTCTTTACCTTTGTATGTGATTGTTTCATCTCTGGACATCCTATATATGATATCCCGGACACTCCTTCTTGTAAATCATATATGGACTTTTCTTGGGCATTTGTGGCATCTCGCATAATTAGTGCTAACCCTATAAACTTCATCAAACTCCCTTAAGATGTCATCTTTATCCTTTTCCAATAATCCAGCCAGTATTTCCGCCATTAGTTGTTCCAGGTCTTCTTCTTTGGATTCCACTACATTTTGGAATCTCAAGTATGTAGCCGCCTTGTCCATCTCTAGGTAGACCAGTGAGTCCTCCATTTCTTTACTTGCATTCTTTAATTCTTCATCTACCCTTTCTAATTTCCTTTCAATTCGTTCAGTCCTTTTCTCTACCTCTTTTATTGTTGCTTCATTTTTCTCCAAGGCCTGCTGTAATATTCCAACTTTGTCCTCTACTTTAGAGATGTCCACTTTCATTTCTGCTTTTAATTTCCCCATCTCCTCTTTTAGTTCATTGATATCTGCTCTCGTCTCATTATGGTTTTTCATCATTGTTTCTTGCAGCTTCGTCATCGATTCCTATAAAGTCAGCAAAATTGATTGGATGTTGGCATTCGAGATATTGGCTTGTTTCTTCACTGGTAATGTTTCTTCTATGGTTTTTTGTGCCATGGGCAAAGCTGTTGCCAACGTAGTTGTTAATGTCGGGGTGAACTTTCTTCCAGTTTTCAGAGCTGTAGTAGTTGTGGAAGTCATTTCTTTTAAGATTTGTTTCTGTTGATGAACTATATTAATTATATTATCCCAAATTAACATTCAGTGATATAATCTCTGTATTAGGATTGACCGGTATCTAATTACTTAATCTATCTATCTGCTGGGTAGCTGTGTTCTTAACTGGTTACTGGAGTATATATATTATTTTAGATCCAAATTCTAAATCACATATATAATTTTGTAAGGTCTGTGCTCAACCTCTATACTTCACTTCATGAATAATAAATATTATATCATATCCAACTATATTTAAATATTATAAATATATATGTGTATTTATCTAACCTTATCTTAAATATTAAATATTCTTAAACACAAACAATATTACATTCGTCCCAAGTAGATTAATTGTAGTCACACAATAAATTGTAATATTAATATATGAAACCCTGTACTTATTAATTAAATAGTACTTAATGTTCTTACTATTTTCCCTATATATCTAGTCAGAGTATAACTATAACTATTATTAATAAATCAATTAAATCAATTAATTCAATTATTTAACAATCTAATACAACAATCAATATTCCTTTACTCAGTATGCATATTTATAATCATTATAAAGAGAGAATAAGGAAGGAGAGATAGTTCATCATAACGCCAAATAGTAAGGAAAAAAGAAGAAAAAAATTGAAAAAAAAGGGGGGGAAATGTATACAGAGAAAGGGGAATAAAAAGGGGGGAAAGGGAATTTTGAAGTAAGTTTTTAGTTTTCTGTCTCTAAATTTAAGAGCTTTCACTCCAAATGCACTGGAAGTGGGGAGGTAAAAATGCTGAATAATGACTGCATTTATGCGGTATCTCCACTCATTCAGAAGCTTCCAATTTTGCTTTTTATCTTAACATTCCTAAGTTCAATTTTCCTGATTTTCTTCAGATGAAACCACCTCCTCAAATAGATCAGTATTCTCCCAAAGGTCTGTTGAGTGGTTTATATCGGTAATATTGTTATGATAACTTCAGGGTTTCTAAGTATCACCTATGGCGCCACACTGTCTCTTTTCCGTCAGCTTCGATCTTCTTCCCGTCTCCGCTTTAATAAAGTCTATCAGAATAAAGATCAAATGGAATAGTCCGAATCCTCCACAACTTCCAGACTCTTTCCAGACGCTAGTCTCCCAACCTCGTAAACTTCCCTTTTTACTCGTTATTGTCCTCACTCTCTCTTCTGTCTGCCAAGCCCTTTCACTTTCACTTGTCTCGGATCCGCTTTTTGGCCGCTTTCTTTTAGGGCTCCAGACAGACACTTATAACAGCCTTATACAAGTCTATGACTTTCCAATCTTCCTGTCCGCCGCTAATTTTCTCTAACACACTCTTCCCCAACAATCTCACAAACTGTCACTCACTCGCTTCTTTACATCGGTGGCAGTCCGGACTTCGGAGCCGCCATTAGTAGGAGGCTGTTTCTTGCTTGTTGGGCTCTGGAGGGCTCCTCTTTGCTGCAGGGGGGTTGCCTTCCCCACACTGCAGCCCGAGTCTTCCCCGCACCAGCACGAATCTCTCTGGGACTCGAGCACCCTCAAAGGATCGCACCAATCGCAAAAAGAGATTAACTGAAACCACGGACGGGCTTCTGCATCTCTGTTCGTCCTTGCCTTGCCACCGGAATTTTAATTTTAGAAGATTATTTTGAGATATAATTTTTGTATGTAATGTTTTACCTTACTTGTAAGTACAATAGTAGATTTACCCAAAATCCAAAAACAATACTTTTAATCTTCTCAAACCTTTGCCTTCTGCCTGATTGGCTAGCTTACTTGTTAATTATTCTAAACTTTTTTTCTGAAATATTCCTTTTTTTTCTTGTTCATTTCAGCATAATAAGCAGAAAGAGAAGCAGCACTCTCATGACTAAACTATTTGCCACCCTCTTTCTCCTTTTTTTAATCAATATGTCTTTAATACAAGCAAAACTATGAATTATTAAGTTTAATCAACATTTACTTAATGATAAGAAATTTATAGGATGAAAAATTTAAATGGAAAAGGCCTTTGAGGAGTTAGAAGTTACCTTTGAGTTGAAGACAAAAGGTCTAAGTTTCATAATTCTTTTTAAATATTCTATGCACTGGTGAGCAAAATCTAGATGTCCAAAAGGCTTACAAAGCTCAAAATATTATGCTTTAAGAATATATGAGTTTGTTTATTAATATATTAAACCAAATCACAAAGGCTTTGGGGAAGAAAACTGTCAGACAGTCTTGCTTGAAGAATTGGACCAGGATTGGAGAGACTCCAAGTCACGCCACTCATGAAAGCCCCCTAAAAATATTTTAAGTCATTCACTCTCAGCCCAAGCTATCTCACAGAATTATTGGCAGTAAAAATGGTAGGAGAGATTCAGATGTATATTACCCAGAGTTCCTGGGGAAAAAAGGAGGGATATAATTCTTACAAATAAATAAAATAAAATTTCAACTGTAACAGGATAGTGGGTAGAAGAATGCTCAGTAAGAATGCAAGGGTCGACAAGACGAAAGAGCTCAACAAAATTTAAAAACTGAAGCCTGAGGAAAGAAAGCTGGATGGAGAAGTATGCACTTCTACGCCCACAAAAATGTTAGGATAAGAGTATATGCCAAGTTAAATTGCTGTGAAGACTTACTTCCTTTGTAAAGCTACTTGCCAGCTTGAAATAAGAAAGGCTGCAGATGTGCTAAATAGAATGTGGGTCCCAATTTCTACTTTCCAAGGTCAAGACAGTAAAAAACAAACTAGTTCTTGCCTTGCTCAGCAGTGCGGGTTGATCCATTTCCATCGTGTCCCGCCCTTCCATTCCTCACACAGCCTGTTACTCGACCACAAAGAGCTGCTGCCCAGCACATTAGATCACAATGAATCACTGGCTGACCTCTACCTTCTGGAGTGTTCAGTTTCTAATTTTATGGCCTGTATCAACCAGATTATTGAATCCAGATGCCTGTGAAATGTAGCCATCTAGCACAGAAATCCAACCCACATGGAGTGGAGCTTTAAGAGCCAGGCTAGAGTTTATAGATGCTCACTTTTCATAAACCAAATCCTTGGCCAGGAGGCAGAATCATGCATCTCCTTCCTTGCGATCATAGTTACTGATAATACACTACAGAAATACACAGATCTGGGTCAGTAAAGGATCCAATAGAGATTCTGGGGCTTAATATTTTTTATTTCTGTGAATCCACAATTAATCTTTGAGTTGGACAGCATATAGCATAGCTGTTTCTGATACTATTACACAGTTGTACGATAGACTGCTACTCTTCAGTAAATAATCATATGAGATTCTAGATCTGTCAGCTCAGTACAGTGGTTTTCTTTGTTGATGCAGTCCATTTTTTAAGCCTGACTTTCTTTCAAGGCATGCAGGCCAAACAGCTATATTGTCCCCAGTTCTATTCTATCCTTACAGTCCTTTGAACAGGATAAGGCTGAATGGTATAGCTTGCCTTGTGAGCTTCATGGCTAAGTATGGGATCATTGAGCACTGGTCTGCATGGACTAACATTTAACTACTCACATAATCAGACAGGCTCTCTCTGGCAGGTTTTAAACCATAAATTATTTTTCCTGAACTCAGCAGGATTAATGATCCTATTAAAAATACATTCCACTTGATGTGTAAAAATGAGCTTCTACCCATTGGGTGGATATGATTGGAATGAAGAGCCAAACTCAGCAATAACTTGCTGTGTTAATTCTGATCAGCTAGTTTTGGTTGCAACTGCTCTGCCAAGTCCATGCTGAGTTTAGACTTGTGGAGGAGAATCTCAAATCAGCCTCTTATCCCATGTGAAGGCTCAGCAAGGAAGAGTTTTGAAATATTAGAGTTTCTAAAATAATTACTTTTAATCAGTCTTGCCCCATCCTGGTGCTTTCCAGATATAATGAAATTCAGCTCTTATAATTCCTTGCCAGCATTGCAGAAGACACAGTCCATCATGTCTGGAAAGCATTAGATCTAGAAGGACTGCTTTATATTATAGTATCCTATAATCTACAGCAAGGGTGCCAACTTTCAGTGGTTTGAAGACTACATCAGATTTTGCCAAGATGTCAAGGGAGGGTCACCACAATCCAAAACTAGGTGTAGCCAGAATACCAATTAGTCCTGGTCTTTTTCAAAGGCTAGAATTTTTAAGGGATGAAAGGTCTTCATTAAGCACCTTAAAATCATCCCATATTTCACAACCAGTTTGAGCCAATTTGTTCAGCAACTATTGAGAAAAACTATACAACCATATGTTAAATCATATATGTGTGCAATCACTGATTTTGGTTTATATCAGTTAATAATTGTTGCCAGCCAATAATAAATTGCACTGATGGCCTCTTTGGGGAAAACATTTATCCATTCCCACTAATTACATCACTTGCCATTAATATATAGTAAAGGATGTTCCTTTCTCACTGGTTTCATGTTTCAGCAGCAAGGTGAGTCACTTGTAGTAGCTTATTCTTTGGTTAATCTCTATTTCTATTTCTAATTATTGATGCATTCCTGCTCCTGAATCATCTTTTATCCGGATTGCTTATTAGACTTAACTCTTGGTTTTCTTTCTGAGGCTTTTGATTCATTCTTTAATGTTGACTTGGATGTCAACTCAACTCAGATTCCTGTTCCCCTGCCAAATAACCAATAATAGTATCAAATATGAAGCTGATCAGGATTTGAAGGCTAAAATAAGGATCTCTTTTGACCTTCTAGCATTGCCAGTATATAATAATCCAGATTTTTCTTTTAAAGCTGAGTAGAAAGATTCCAACATCTCCCTGTACACTCAGTTATCATTAACCAATGGATACTGTAACCATTTCCATGCAAGTAAATTTTTTAAAGAAAGTTAATTTATGTTAATATATATCCTGATTCAAAAATTGCTGGTACACACAGTTCCTTAAAATCTTAGTGATGTTTGGTGGACCTAAAACATTTTGTTTCTCATAGCGTCCAACCAAATGTCTCTGTGATGCTCACCAACCAACAGAGGAATGCTCTGTTGAGGGCTATCAGTTTTGAGACATTGTTACAGCATGCCTCCAGATATTGTTTGCATAGCATAATGGCAGGGGAGCAGTAACAACTATGTCAGCAAGACATAGTTGCTATTGCTCACATAATTACTACTGTTCCCCTGCCATTATGCACACAATATATGAAGGAATGCTGTCCCTCATCCCAGAAGTAACACTGTCTCCAAATTGATAGCCCTTGGTAGAGCTTTCTTCTGTGAATTTATGCAACTTACTTTTAAAGCCATCCATGTTGGCCATCCATCACTGTATATGTAAATTCCACAGGTTAAGTATGCACAGTGTGGAAAAAGTACTTTATTTGTCTGTCCTAAATCCATCTGAATCAGCTACCTTGGATGATCCCTGATCCTAGTGTTTTTTCCATGCAAGGTTTTAGGCATCTTATATTCTCCCCGACTCACTAAATAGTCCCTAATGTTCTAATCTTTTCTCACAGGAAAGTAGATTGAACCTTCTAATCATTTTGGTTGCTTTCATCGGAACCTTTTCTAACACTATTATACCTTTTTTCAAATGTACTCATCAGAATTTTCAGGAAACACTTTACCTTTGGGGGTCCAATAAAAAGTAATGCCTCCATTTCTGTAGTTTATTTATTTTTTGTTAATATAGGGATATTTTAATAAATGACCCAGGAAAGTAATCCGTGAAATGAGATCTTTGGTTTCTTGTATTTACCTCACCACATAATCACCACCTTTTACTGCACAATTCTGCCAACAATTGATAAGCTTCATAAAGCTGTCAGAAAAGAACTTCATACTCTGTTTCTTCAGTCAGCTCTTCAGAGTCTTTCTCATCTCTTTATTTGAGCCATACAGATGCTCTCAAAGATATTCCTTTAATTTGGGAGAAAGCATGGGCTTAGTTTGGACTTTATGGCGAATGGGATAACTTCACAATTACCACTTGGGTGGCCTGTAGGATGCGAGGTTGAGCATTGTCAAGTTGCAGCAAAATTTCCTTCTAGTAGTTTTGAACTCTGCCTAAACATGGTTTCATAGTTCTAAGTGTTGCCATTTAGAGTTGGTAGTGGTGGTGGGTTCAAGGAAATCCATGTATAGTAAAAAATATTATGTGCATCCCGCCAAAAATGTTACTATGAGTTTTCCTGTTGAAGCCTGGGCTTTGATTTCCCCACCCCCATAAGTAAAATGTTGTTATGGTATTCCATGAAGTGATGCTTCATTTCTGGATCATAATGTTGAGGCCATATTTTGTAAGCTTAACAATGCTGTGAAGAAATTTCTCACTTTCATTCTCACAGCATTTCAACTATTGAAGCTTCCATCTCCTGTCAGCATATAAGGAATCTGTCTTGCAAAAGCTTTCCAACACTAGAAAACATGAGTAATGTGGCACAGACGACCAAGCTTGTTATCATTTTCCCCATTCATGATCCTCCAATCCTCATTCACCTTTCTCATGTAAAATGTATTAGTTGCTGTCACAGGCTTCATTCCTGATTACACAAATCAGCTCTTACTTGTTCAGCATTTTTAGGTTTATTTATTTATTTTGGCCCAGAGATGCACAGTACTGACATCCATACAGTCATCACCATAAACAACCTGCATTCAGTGGTAAATTTCTGGCACTCAAAAATTTAATCATGGTGCTTTGCTAAAAACACGCTGACAAGTACTCACTGTAGACTTTTATTTCATCAACAACAGCAGCCCAATCTATTCTCACAGCAATTCCCTGCCAATTGAAATGAACAAACAGGTGCTAAAGAATGCATCAGAACTTCTAGCAAAACTTCTAGTAGTGCCATCTGTCAGTGACTTACAACACTGGAGTCATTACATTTCATTCAACCCTTATGTTGAATGAAATACTGGCAGTTTCATTCCCAAGATGCCTACTATCTTTCTCCAGTGGAACAAGCAAAAATTATGGATGCTGCAGGTTGTAGAAAGAATGAAGCACAAAGGCTTGAAGACACAATTTATCCCCTCCCCCCTTTTTCCCCCTGTTAAACAAGGAAGCCACACAACCATAATTCTACTCATGGCTTTCTTCCTTCCAAAAATGAAATAATTTTCCAGATGTTAGACTAGCAGCCATCATATGAAATTCTGTCTTTTTCTACTCAGGGTTTCTCTATATTATACATAGATACTATATGTAATGCATACATATAGATAGATAGTATTACATACTATATTCTCTGTATTATGTTCTATATTACACTCTTCTAGATGAGCAAAAACAATTCCTAATATGACTAAAGCAGGTTTTGAAATGAGCCTGAGGTCTAGCATACAAGAATGGGAGGATGAGATGACAATGTTGGAAAATGGGAAGGGAAGGGGAGGCAAGGAAAAGCCTTTGATTTCAATAGCATGCCAAATTTTTCCTGATGAAATTTTTGGGGGGAAGGGAGTAGAGAGGAAGGAGAGAGAAAAGACAAATTTTAAAAATTGTTGCATACCTTCTACTTCCTTTAAGCCTGCCTTGTATTGTAGCAAAGATTTGAAAGAAATGTCTGCAAATTCCAGACCTCAGGGACTAGATTTTTTTAAAAAAATATGTAGGTCATTTCAAGTTTACCATTCCAAGGCCAGAAAATGGATGGAAATCCATTTGGCTGAGCCGAAAAGAATGAATGCAAGCAAGGTGCCTCCAGAATTTGTATAAACTTATGATTTTTAAAGATGTTTAAAACTCCATTGTAAACACTGAATATCAGATAGTCACAACTGAAAAGAAGTTAGAAATAAGGAGGATGGGGAAGTTCTTACATTTTCTTCATCCAATTTGGCATGGTGAAGTTATGGCCACCATTGAAAGAGAAAGATCTGAAAGCAGTTGGTCCTATCCAGATCAGTAGCAAAAAGGCTTGGTGACTTATCTTTCCTTTTAATTCAGAATTAGCAGGATATTTCAAAATGGGAGTTATCTAAGGAGCTACACTTTAGCAATTAAAAAGAGAAACAGCTTAGCTTTGAACTGTTTGGCATGCACTTGCTTGTACCTGCAGCCCTGGTTTATTGTAGTGTTTGACTCCACACTGGGTTTAATGATGCTCCATTGCTCTTTCAATAATAAAAAGCAAGGTAAGGATTTTGCATCTGTGAGGAAAATTCTCTGGTGTCAAAATTGCGCACACTCTGCTAATGCTCAGAGGACTGGAAGAGGAGATGGATTCTACAGATGGACGGCTCATTGCCAAGCTGCAGGCTGATGTGAAACTGGAGCAACTTCCTTCTAATGGCTTCCTCTTTAAAAAGGAGGATAGTTAGGGAGGAATTTCTGCCAAAGATGAAACTACAATTGTTGTTAAAAAAATACAACAATGACATAAAATAAAATAAAAACATGCTGGAGTGAAAAGGCGAATGCAACAAAGTTTTAACATGACTGATTTGGTCATTCAGTACAGGACAGTCCTGTCAAGGCTCATTTTCTGGAATTGTGGATAGATAGCAGGCTAAACAATCAATTCTAAAAATGGACAAATTGTCTTCCCGATCTAATTCACATGTTTTACACATATATCTATTCCATTTTCATATTAGTCTGTAATTTAAATCAACTCAGAATGTCACTACTGTGTGGTTTTTCAAGCATACTTTTTTGAAAGAACTGTACAAAATTAAAGGCTACATAGTCTTAAAAAGTTACATATTTTGTTGTTACATTTTAAAAGACCTTGCTGGCATTCCATAAACCCTTAAAACATAGCTTTGAATTTGGGGCCCCAGATGTCTTGCAATTTGGGGCCCCAGATGTCTTGCAATGCCCTTACAATGTCTACACTGATTTTTTGTTGGTGGTTTTATTTGAAAATAGGCTGTTGATTATATGTATGTTGGGTGTTAGTTTCTCACTGTTATATGTTTTTATGACCTTTTAAACTGTCATTAGCCATCTAGAGCAGGGGTGTCAACTCAATTTCTTCAAGGGACGGGTCAGCATTGTACTTTGTCTCTATGGGCCAGCCAGGGTGAGAAAGATGGGATGGATGGCCTCCTGTAGCATCCTGCTGGCTAAAACCGGGTGTGTGGGGGGGCATGTGCAGCCCCCCTGGGCCCCATTTTTGGACTGGACAGACTCCTGTAGCACTTTACCAGCTGCATGCAACACACACATCCTGCACCCCATTTTGCCCAGCAGGAGGCCAGGCCAAAAATGGGGCCCGCACCAAAAATGGGGGGGCTGTGCCCCATTTTGGCTGCCAGAGGCACCTTTGCTATTTCCAGGCCGGCCCCTCAGGCCAGATTTAAGCACCCTGTGGGCCAGATTCAGCCCACAGACCTTGAGTTTGACACCCCTGAGCTAGTGTCATGAATATGAGGTAGCCACAAAAATTGAATAAATAAATAAATGCCGAGAACTAAAATTTCAATAGTCAAAGAAATGCAACATGTATCAGACAATTAAAATCTGATTCATATACAGATAGTTCTCAACCTATGATCGCCACTGGACCAAAATTTCAGTTGTTAAGTTTGTGGTGCCCAATTTTATAAATTATAACCCTTTTTGCCACAATTGCTAAGTGAACCACTGCAATTGTTAAGTAAATCATGCAGTCATTAAGTGAATCCAGCTTCTCCCATTAACTTTGTTTGTTGGAAGCCGGCTGAGAAAGTTGCAAATGATGATCACATGACCCCAGAACGCTGTAATCATCATAAATACATGCTGGTTGCCAAGCCCAGATTTGATTACGTGACCATGTGACTCTCGCAATGGTTGTGTTAGAACTAGTCATAAGTCACTTTTTTCAATATGTTCAAACAATCACTAAATGAATGGTCGCAAGTTGAGGATCAACCCCAAAAGTGCAAATTAGGCCTATTTCATACCAATTGGCCAATGTTTTCTAACACCCATAATAAATTATTTTGCAACTTCCACTTTCTAAAGCAAAACAAAAAACAAAAACAGAATATTTCATTACTAAATATATTCCATACTCAAACATTTAGTAATGAAATGTCCGATGATGATGATGATGATGATGATGATGATGATGATGATGGCTGGACTTATCTCATTTTTTTGTGGAACATCCACACACTGCCATCATCCAGCTATTGTGATATATTTCTCCAGTCACTTTTCAGTCTTTGCCAGAGAGCTCCATTATTTTTGTAAGAAATAAAAAATAGTGTTATCTCCACAGATGTAGATGCCCTGCTATTTCAGAAGCCTATCCTTCTAGTTGTACAGCTTGATGATAGCTTGCCTTCAGACATTGTGGGCACTCCATCACTGGAGATTTTTAAGAGGAGACTGGACAGCCACTTGTCTGAAATGGTACAGGGCCCCCTGATTGAGCAGGGGATTGGACTAGAAGGAACTCCAAAGTCCCTTTATTTTATTTTATTTTATTTATTTATTTGATTTGCCAATTGTTTACAAGATAATAAGTATAAGTGTATACATAGTTGTGAATACATGAAATGGGTACATATAAGAAAAATAAAAGAAGAATAAGAGAAACAATAGGACAGGGACGGTAGGCATGTTGGTGCGCTTATGCACGCCCCCTACAGACCTCTTAGGAAAGGGGTGAGGTCAATAGTAGACAGTCTAAGGTTAAAGTTTTTGGGGTTTGGAGAAGAAACTACAGAGTCGGGTAGAGTATTCCAGACATTGACCACTCTATTGCTGAAGTCGTATTTCCTGCAATCAAGTTTGGTGCGGTTAACTTTGAGTTTGTATCTATTGTGTGCTCTTGTGTTGTTATGGTTGAAGCTGAAGTATTCATTGACAGGTAGGACATTGCAATGTATGATTTTATATACCATGCTTAAATCGGACCGAAGACGGCGTAATTCAAGGTTTTCTAGTTCTAGAATTTCAAGTCTGGCGGCATAAGGTATTCTACAACGAGTAGAGGAGTGGAGAACTCTTCTTGTGAAATATTTCTGGACTTTCTCAATTGTGCTAATATCAGATACGTAATGTGGGTTCCAGACTGATGAACTGTATTCGAGTATTGGTCTAGCAAATGTTTTGTATGCTCTGGTTAGTAATGTGATATTACCAGAGAAAAAGCTACGTAGGATTAGGTTAACAACTCTTAATGCCTTTTTGGCTATGTAGTTGCAGTGGGCTCTAGCACTTAGATCATTAGAGGTGAGTATTCCAAGGTCCTTTACAGAGCTTGGGTCATCAACAAGATCTTGACTATTCAGCTTGTATTTTATTTTCTGATTTTTTTGCCAATATGTAAGAGAGAGCATTTATTTGTTGAGATTTGAAGTTGCCATTTGTTTGACCATTCTGATACATAGTCAAGATCTTTTTGTAGGGTAGCAGTATTGTCTGTGGTATTGAACAGCTTTACATCATCAGCGAAAAGAACGCAATTGCTCTTAATATGATCACAGAGGTCATTTATGTAGAGTATGAAGAGAGTTGGTCCTAGAACACTGCCTTGGGGGACACCACTATTGACAGGTACAGAATTTGATAGGACGCTCCCAATTTTGACCATTTGTTGTCTGTTTGCCAGGAATGCTTCTATCCAGTTATTCAGTTGTCCAGAGATACCATAGGATTTTATTTTTAGGAGTAGTTTGTCATGTACCACTGAATCAAAGGCTTTACAGAAGTCTATGTAGATTGCGTCTATTGCTTTGCCCTGGTCGAGTTGTGTCGTCCATATGTTTTTGCAGTGTAAGAGTTGCAGATTACAGGATAGTTTTTTTCTGAAACCAAATTGTTTATTGGAGAGTAGGTTGTTTGTCTCTAAGTGGAGGATGATGGATTGGTTAATAATTGATTCCATGACTTTACAGGTGACGCAGCATAAGGAGATTGGTCTGTAATTTTCAACTAGGCTTGGGTCTCCCTTTTTGAAGATGGGGATGACTGTGGCTTGTGACCATAGGTTAGGCAAGGAGCTGCTCCTGAAAGATTTTTCAAAGATTATGCTTAGAGGTTTGGCTATGGCAGTGGATAGCTTTTTTAAGAAGTAGGCACATATTCCATCCGGTCCAATAGATAGAGATGGTTTTAGATTGCGTAGTGCTTTTTCAACATTGTCTTCTGTAAAATCGATATGTATTAGATCATTGTTGTTATCTGTGGTACGGCTAGGAAATACTGGGCATGATCCATTGCTGTTTACAAATACTGAGCCGAAGAATGTGTTAAAGATGTTGGCTTTAATGGTGTCGTCGTTGCAGTCTTTACCATCAGGTCCTATCAGGGGTGGGATAGACCTTGAGTCTTTTAGTTTGTTGTTTACAAAATTGTAAAAAGCACGGGTGGAATTGGTGCTTAGAAGGTTTTCCTCTTGTTTAATGTGATAATTGATGCATTCGGTCTTTATCCCTTCCCACTCTATTCTGATTTATTGATAGTGAACCTTCTCACTGACAATATGAGTAGCTTGCTGAATGCTTTGAGATGCTGCATAGCTGATGCGTATCAGTGTCATGGACTTCCCAGCCACCCTCCTAATAAATAGGCCTCTTCTTTGTCTAAGGGTTGCCTGAGCACAAGAATTTACAAATGATTATCAAGTCAGAATCCAGCACATGAAGACCCTTCCCTAAAGCAGGAGGGAGAACATGGCAACATTTTCCCACCATGGCTCTACGGCAGCTTAGGAGGAGAGATTCGGATATCAAATGAGATCATTTAAATGTTGAGTTGGGGGCTAAAATAGAGTCATTTTTATACCAGCAGAAGATAATGTTGGAGTTACTGTTGTACATTGCAAATGAAGCCAGGCTTGAGTCTTTCTAGAAGGATGAAGCAGAGAATGACATGTGGGAGAGGTGAACCATTCACATTTTAGCAATGATTTGCTATTGCGGCAGGATATATTATTTCATTGATTTATATTTCGATTAACATTAAAGCAGACACACAGTCCCCAATGCCATTTAAATGAAAAATGCTGTTATAGCATATTACACCACATTGCATGAATACTAATTTGAAAAATTAATGATACTGGGCAAAATCATTCCCCATCATTAAGTCTGTTACTAAATTGTTGGATGATGCCGACTGGAACATCTTTTTTTTCCTCATTTGTTTATTTGAAAGTTTTTAAAACCTGACACTGCTCTTTTGAGAGCCTTCTGGGACACCGTGTTTCAGATTATGGTGAGAAACCCTTCTACCAAATGCTGCTGTTGGGCCCAACAAGAAAAGAAGGATATAATAAGCTTCTTATGTGAGTTGAGATTTGTCCCAAGTAATAATCAACTCTCTGGATATGGTATGTTAATGTCTTTTTGCATCCAAATTCAAAATCAAGATTAGGTTTTCTACCTACACTGCTATTGATTCTTAGCTTCTATCTAGCTACAGCCTACAGCCTATCAACTCTGATTAATTTTCTGGGTTGCATCTCCTTTCCAAATGAGAGGGTATTAGCATGATCTCATGTGATCTGATACAAAATACTCCGGTTCCTGAAATATCATATAAAAATTGGCATTTTCTATAATTACAAAAAAATGTGAACGATTATATACAAAACATATACTTAGCTCACTACAGCCTCAATGATTTAGCTGTATTACTGCAAATGAGGTGAATATGCATCAAGAGTTTGTATAGCGAAACTGAAGTACAGAATTCATACTCCAGGCATCCATTATTAATATACAGAAAAATACTGTGTGCATTTATTTAGGCCCATTACATGTAGTGAGTCTTGCTTCAGAGTAAGTTTGCATAGTATGCCAGTTTCAATTAACCCTATTAAGCACATTTTGGAACTGCTAGCTGGCAGGAATGACAACAGGATTTAAACCCACAAAAGAAAAAAGTGTAGGGATTGTTTTTTAAAAATGCATTTATAGTGAATGGTTTCATTTAAAGTACCTGACTTTAATACAGAGAGTTTCCCCTGAGGTTGGAGTAGGCAACTTGTAGCCCCCCAGAAGTTTTGGATTACAAATCCCACACACTCTATTCATTGGCCTTGCTAGCTGGAATTCCATAAATTGTTATCTGAATCACCAGGAGGGCAACAATTGCATATCCTTTTCCTGGAATATGTCGCTGAGAGTTTGTGACATAAATCTCACCTTTGGGATCGTGGATGAAAGGTTTCAATGCAGTACAAATGGCCAAGTCCCTGAAGAATCACTGAAAAGGGTATAGTTAGCTGAAGTGTGCCCTTGGCTCACACCGTTAATCAAATTACACTTCCTGGGAGGTCACACACAGATATAAATGAGCTGTTCTTATTCTTGTAAAATCTCACAGGAGAGTTTTGTTTCAATTCCCAAACACCAAAACTCCTGATCTCCCCATTTGCAAACAACCACACCTTAGCCTGTGTGGGGTAAAATCTGTAAACAAACTGCAGCCTCTTCTATCAATATTTAGTGTATATTTAACACACTTAGTTCCTGGCATTATTAGCATTGAAAAATAGATGGGAGAAAGGTGCTTCTTTGCAAAGGATTTACTGCAGTCACTTGTGCATGAATTCCTTCAGTGTAGTAGTAATAAATCATGAGTGATGCCTGGAATTCTTTTCAATAAATCATTTAAGGACAATTCAACTTTCTTGGTGACATTGTAGGTCCACATTTACTTGTTCTTTCCCATGTTGCAGAACAAGAGGGGAGTCCTTAAATATAGAAAGAGTATCTGATGGGGCTTATAATCCACTTACCGTATATACCGAGTATAAGTCGAGTTTTTCAGCCCATTTTTGTGCTGAAAAAATCCCCTCGACTTATACTCGAGTCAGATTCCCCTCTGAAAAAAAAAATGGTGTGGAGTCGCTGCCGCCGGAGCGGCCCCAGTCCCGCCGCCTCGGGAAGGGAAAGGCAAAGCGCCTTTTGCCTTTCCCTTCCCGGCCGGGCTGTCGGGAGTCGCTGCCGCCGGCGCGACCTCAGTCCCGCCGCCTCGGGAAGGGAAAGGCAAAGCGCTTTTGCCTTTCCCTTCCCGGCCGGGCTGTCTGGAGTCGCAGTCCCGCCGCCTCGGGAAGGGAAAGGCAAAGCGCTTTTGCCTTTCCCTTCCCGGCCGGGCTGTCTGGAGTCGCTGCCGCCGGCGCGACCTCAGTCCCGCTGCCTCGGGAAGGGAAAGGCAAAGCGCTTTTGCCTTTCCTTCCCTGCCGGGCTGTCTGGAGTCGCTGCCGCCGGCGCGACCTCAGTCCCGCCGCCTCGGGAAGGGAAAGGCAAAGAGCTTTTTGCCTTTCCCTTCCCGGCCGGGCTGTCGGGAGTTGCTGCTGCCGGCGCGACCTCAGTCCCGCCGCCTCGGGAAGGGAAAGGCCACGGCTTGAAGGCCGCCGCTGGAGCGAAGCTGCGTGCAGCCGCTGTGCTAGCATCGGATCGGGTGCGCCGGATGGTTCCGACCGAGCCCCGAGCGTCGTCTTTGGCGCCCGCCCAGCACCGTGGAGCTCCCTGTACCTGGAGAAGGGAAAGACCCCCGGGGCGGGGCAGGGAGAGGAGCTTCTCCCGCCCGCCCCTCTTTCTGCGCCCACCAGTGTCCCCGCAGGACGACCCCCGCCCGCAGTCGCCGCCGCTTGAAAGAGATGGGCCGGGGTGGGTAGAAAGGCGCCGGGCACCCTTGGAGGAGAAGGTCCGCGTTCGCCTGTCTGCCCGCAGATGTCAGCAGAGCTTTGCCGCTGCTTCGTCCGGGGTCTCTGGGAAAACACGTCCACCCGAGCGGGGCTTGTCGCCTCCGGCACGCAACGAGCGCTGCCCTCGGATTCCCTGTCCGGTTGCCCCCTTTTGAGGGCGATGGCAGTAAACTGTTCCCGTAGCAGCGGCTGCTCCGCTGACATCCGCGGGCAGACAGGCGAACGCGGGACCTTCTCCTCCAAGGGCGCCCGGCGCTTTCTACCCACACCCGGCCCGTCTCTTTCAAGCGGCGGCGACTGCAGGGCGGGGGTCGCCCTGGGACACCGTGGGCGCAGAAAGAGGGGAGGGCGGGAGAAGCTCCTCTCCCTGCCCCGCCCGGGGGTGGTCTTCCCCTTCTCCCAGTACAGGGAGCTCCGCGGTGCTGGGCAGGCGCCATAGACGACGCTCGGGCTCGGTCGGAACCGTCCGGCACGCCCGATCCGATGCTAGCGCAGCGGCTGCGCACAGCTTCGCTCCAGCGGTGGCCTTCCAAGCCGTGGCCTTTCCCTTCCCGAGGCAACGCGGGACTGGGGCCGCCCGGCGGCGGCGACTCCCAACGGCCCCAGCTGGGAAGGGAAAGGCAGGCGGTGGGGACTCCCAACGGCCCCAGCCGGGAAGGGAAAGGCAGGCGGCGGGGACTCCCAACGGCCCCAGCCGGGAAGGGAAAGGCAGGCGGCGGCGACTCCCAATGGCCCCAGCCGGGAAGAGAAAGGCAGGGGGAAAGGCAGGCGGCGGGGACTCCCAACGGCCCCAGCTGGGAAGGGAAAGGCAGGCGGCGGCGACTCCCAACGGCCCCAGCCGGGAAGGGAAAGGCAGGCGGCGGGACTCCCAACGGCCCCAGCCGGGAAGGGAAAGGCAGGCGGCGGCGACTCCCAACGGCCCCAGCCGGGAAGAGAAAGGCAGGGGGAAAGGCAGGCGGCGGGGACTCCCAACGGCCCCAGCCGGGAAGGGAAAGGCAGGCGGCGGCGACTCCCAACGGCCCCAGCCGGGAAGGGAAAGGCAGGCGGCGGGGACTCCCAACGCCCCAGCCGGGAAGGGAAAGGCAGGCGGCGGCGACTCCCAACGGTCCTAGCCGGGAAGGGAAAGGCAGGGGGAAAGGCAGGCGGCGGGACTCCCAACGGCCCCAGCCGTGAAGGGAAAGGCAGGCGGCGGCGACTCCCAACAGTCCCAGCTGGGAAGGGAAAGGCAGGGGGAAAGGCAGGTGGCGGGGACTCCCAACGGCCCCAGCCGGGAAGGGAAAGGCAGGCGGCGGCGACTCCTAACAGTCCCAGCCGGGAAGGGAAAGGCAGGGGGAAAGGCAGGCGGCGGGGACTCCCAACGGCCCCAGCCGGGAAGGGAAAGGCAGGCGGCGGCGACTCCCAACAGTCCCAGCCGGGAAGGGAAAGGCAGGGGGAAAGGCAGGCGGCGGGGACTCCCAACGGCCCCAGCCGGGAAGGGAAAGGCAGGCGGCGGCGACTCCCAACGGCCCCAGCCGGGAAGGGAAAGGCAGGCGGCAGCGACTCCCAACAGCCCCAGCCGGGAAGGGAAAGGCAGGCGGCGGGGACTCCCAACGGCCCCAGCCGGGAAGGGAAAGGCAGGCGGCGGCGACTCCCAACAGTCCCAGCCGGGAAGGGAAAGGCAGGGGGAAAGGCAGGCGGCGGGGACTCCCAACGGCCCCAGCCGGGAAGGGAAAGGCAGGCGGCGGCGACTCCCAACGGCCCCAGCCGGGAAGGGAAAGGCAGGCGGCGGCGACTCCCAACGGCCCCAGCCGGGAAGGGAAAGGCAGGCGGCGGCGACTCCCAACAGCCCCAGCCGGGAAGGGAAAGGCAGGGGAAAGGCAGGCGGCGGGACTCCCAACAGTCCCAGCCGGGAAGGGAAAGGCAGGGGAAAGGCAGGCGGCGGCGACTCCCAACAGTCCCAGCCGGGAAGGGAAAGGCAGGCGGCGGCGACTCCCAACGGCCCCAGCCGGGAAGGGAAAGGCAGGCGGCAGCGACTCCCAACAGCCTCAGCCGGGAAGGGAAAGGCAAAAAGCGCTTTGCCTTTCCCTTCCCGAGGTGACGTGAGATAGTGAGATCGTTTCCCAAATTAATTATTTTTATTTTTGAAATTTACCAGTAGCTGCTGCATTTCCCACCCTCGGCTTATACTCGAGTCAATAAGTTTTCCCAGGTTTTTTGTGTAAAATTAGGTGCCTCGGCTTATATTCGGGTCGACTTATACTCGAGTATATACGGTAGCTATGTGGTAGAAAAACCCACCATATGCTTCTTCTGCACACAGAGAGATGTTTCCATTGCTGCTCTGGCTAGCAAACCATAGTGTTACAACACATCTACTATTCCTTTTCAAAGTTTGAAGGCTTATAGCAAGATGCCTTTAGAATATGTAATGGAGGCCAAACATTTTCTATCCCTGCCCATCCTGATCCTCATTGGCTATCACTGAGGTATTGTGTGACATTACAATTGAATGCCATGTTGCCATTAGGACAAACTGTGTTCAAGATGATGGCTTTTGGAATAGTACTGCTTCAAAACAATCATGTTGTTAAATCTCACTAGAATATGAGAAAGCTTCAGCAAAATTCACTGATTGCATGATAATTCTATTACATTTCAAATCAACATTGCATATTGCATATTGCATATTGCATATTGCATATTGCATATTGCATATTGCATATTGCATATTGCATATTGCATATTGCATATTGCATATTGCATATTGCATATTACATTACATTACATTACATTACATTACATGGATATGCATTTAAATATGATACATCAGCACTACTCATGAAATTTAAACATCCTGAAATGGTGCCACCATATCTTGTGCAATGCTTACAAAAGTTAAAAATGTTCTGGTTCTTCTTTGACTCTGCCTTACAAGCTTTCATTTATAAAGAATGCAAAGGAAGCATAATTCCTTTTCAGTGAGATGTTCCACTGCAATTGTTTGAAACAGTACCGATAAAATGTCATCCAGGCAGCTACCTACGTAAAATGTTATACAAACATACATACATACATACATACATACATACATACATACATACATACATATATATATATATATATATATATATATATATATATATATATATATATATATGGATCTTTGGTTATTCGGGTTTTCTCCCGTAAGATTGGAAGTATCTAGGCAACGTTTCGATGAAGTCTCATTCATCATCTTCAGGCTTCTGTCTTCAGCTCTGTGCTTCTCAGAGTGATGTGAGCTTGCAGCTGCTTCTTCCTTTTAACTGCTAGTGGGGTGTGACTTGATTGGTTGGGGCTTGGCTGTGTTCTGATTGGGTGGGGGTGTGTTCTCATTGGTTGGGGGTTTGGCTGACTCACACCCACACAGAAGATGAGACACGACCACAGACCAGAAGCCGCACTGCAGCTGCATCACTACCCGCTTCAACCCCCTGAGCCATACATGAAGCGAACTGACCCCCACCATGAAGATGCAGCACGACCACAAACTCGAAGCCAAACAGCAAGATCACAGCTCACCAGCTCAAATCCCCAGTAACTAAGACCAACCTGAGCACAACCAAGCCCCCACCTGAACAGAACACACCTCCAGCCAATCAGAACATGGCCAACCCCCAACCAATCAGAACACAGCCAAACCCCCAACCAATGAGAACACACCCCCACCCAATCAGAACACAGCCAAGCCCCCAACCAATCAAGTCACACCCCACTAGCAGTTAAAAGGAAGAAGCAGCTGCAAGCTCACATCACTCTGAGAAGCACAGAGCTGAAGACAGAAGCCTGAAGATGATGAATGAGACTTCATCGAAACGTTGCCTAGATACTTCCAATCTTACGCGGGAGAAAACCCAAATAACCAAAGATCCACATACAAATACCCGCGAGAACCTCAGAAAACAAATATTGCACCTCTACGGGAGGAAACCCACCATCTGACCAGGACTTATGAAAAACTTGAAGTCCAAAGAGCTTCCATTTTATGTGACCTCGCATTCCTATGCAACTGCCGAGATCAAAATTTAATTCCCACAAGCTTCCAATTGAAATTCCACACCAACACAGCAGCCACCAAACGCATCCTAAAAAGAACAGAATTGGCCCTAATTAGAAATGAACTTCACACAAAAAGATTTCTCCTAGACCAAATCAACAAAGATCTCCTCACACTTCACCTCAGACTCAGCAACAAGATTCACCCCTTACTTTGGGACAAATCAAACAACTCGCTGTCTGGAGAGCCGAAACACAGACCACCCTCAAGACAGACACACACACCAACAAACTCAGAAAACTACAACAACGCCAGAAACCAACTCCTCCCCCTCACAGCCACACATGAAACAAACAGTGCACAACATCTCAGACAAGATCCTCACCAAGCCGAAACCAAGGTCCTTTCAAAAGGATTCAACTTTGCTGTTGCTCCCAAACACATCCCCACAGAAACCATCATATGCGGAGTTGAAACCAGCCTGACCAAAACCAACCCTGATGATGCTAATAGAATCAGACTCGAAATCACCAACATCCTCTGCACTAGCAAACCACCCAAAAGCAACTTATCCAAAGAAGAACAAACTGCACTACGTAACCTGAAAGAAGACACCAGCATAATAATCCTACCAGCAGACAAGGGCAACGCGACAGTGGTTATGAACACATCTGACTACCAAACCAAGTTAACCAACCTACTCCTAGACCCCACATACAAACCCGTAAAGACAGACCCCACCACCTACCTAGAAAAAACCACCAGATCCAAAATAAAAGCCTCCCCCATCAGTGAAGAAATCCAGCAAAGAATCATACCCAGAGAGAAATCATCCAGATGCCCGAAGCTTTATGGTCTCCCCAAGATACACAAAGAAGGAACTCCACTTAGACCAATAGTCAGCTCCATAGGCTCACCTCTACAAAACCTAGCCAAATTTCTCGCCAAACAACTACAGCCCTATGCAGAATCCATCAACTCACATGTAAGAAACTCATTCCAGTTCATCGAGATCATAAAGAAACAAAACTTACAACCCAGCGACCTACTAGTGAGCTTCGATGTCATATCCTCTTCACCCAAGTGCCAATAAAAGAAGCCTTGACAGCCATCCAAAACAAATACAACCCCCTCAGCACATCCTAGATCTGACCAACCACTGTCTATCCAATACATACTTCACCTACAACGGACAAAAATACAAACAAATAGAAGGAGCACCCATGGGATCACCCCTCTCACCTGTCATTGCAAACCTCTACATGGAACACTTTGAAACACAAGCTCTAGAAAAATATGATCACAAACCCAAACTCTGGCTCAGATATGTAGATGACACCTTCATAATCTGGCCACACGGGAAAGAAAAACTGAACAACTTCCTCACACACCTCAACAGCCTACACCCCAAAATACAATTCACCATGGAAACAGAAGCTAACAATCAACTTCCCTTCCTAGATGTCTTGGTATACAAAAACCCAATGGCTCCCTAGGACACACCATCTACCAGAAGAAAACACATACAAACCGATATCTACATGCACTCTCACACCACCACCCAGCACAGATCAATTCCGTAGCTGAGACACTCATCTCCAGAACAAAATGCTTAGCTGATGAACAACACCTAAAAACCGAACTAAACACTCTCACCAACGTACTAACAGCCAATGGATTCCAAAGAAAGAAGATTACCCACCTAATCCAAAAAGAAACCCCAACCAAAATCCAAGACAGAGAACAAGAGAACGGCAAAGCCCTCCTCCCATATATAAAAGGCACTACAGACAAAATCAGCAAGATCCTCCAAAAACACATTAAAACAGCATTCTGCACAAACAGAAAAATATCCACCATCCTAAGAAACCCTAAAGACAAAATCGAGTTAGAAAACCAAGGAGTATACGAAATCCCTTGCACCGCCTGCCCCACCACATACATTGGACAAACTAACAGGAGAATAAGTGCACGCATTGAAGAACATAAGAACTCGATCAAAAAAGAAGAACCGACCTCTTCCCTGGTCCAACACCTCAAAGCCACAGGACATGAGATTGACTTTAAAAATACCAGAACTATCGCCAAAACCGAACACTTCAACAACAGAATAATCAGAGAAGCCATAGAGATAGAAAAACGCCCACACAGCATGAATAAAAGAGATGACACCTCCCGCTTACCAGCCATTTGGAAACCCGCCCTCATGAACAGACGAGTACCTAACATGATGAATGACACCAGACCCACACCCACGAGGGCCACACAAGATGCCACCACCACACTTCCACGTAAAAAGCAGACTCACACCCACACAGAAGATGAGACACGACCACAGACCAGAAGCCGCACTGCAGCTGCATCACTACCCACTTCAACCCCCCCCTGAGCCATACATGAAGCGAACTGACCCCCACCATGAAGATGCAGCACGACCACAAACTCGAAGCCAAACAGCAAGATCACAGCTCACCAGCTCAAATCCCCAGTAACTAAGACCAACCTGAGCACAACCAAGCCCCACCTGAACAGAACACACCTCCAGCCAATCAGAACATGGCCAACCCCCAACCAATCAGAACACAGCCAAACCCCCAACCAATGAGAACACACCCCACCCAATCAGAACACAGCCAAGCCCCCAACCAATCAAGTCACACCCCACTAGCAGTTAAAAGGAAGAAGCAGCTGCAAGCTCACATCACTCTGAGAAGCACAGAGCTGAAGACAGAAGCCTGAAGATGATGAATGAGACTTCATCGAAACGTTGCCTAGATACTTCCAATCTTACGCGGGAGAAAACCCGAATAACCAAAGATCCACATACAAATACCCGCGAGAACCTCAGAAAATATATATATATATATATATATATATATATATATATATATATATATATATATATATATATATATATATATATATATATATATGGCATAAGTTCTAGCAACGTTTCGGCAGAATCTCATCTGCCACATACACACACACACACACACACACACACACACACACATATATGTGTGTGTGTGTGTGTATGTGTGTGTGTGTATGTATGTATGTGTGTGTGTGTGTGTATATATGTGGAGCACACTTCCTCACTAGTCCAACACATGGAATCCACAGGTCATAGCATCAACTTCAATGGCACCAAAACCCTAGCCACTATAGAAAACCCCAGCCACAGAATCATCAGAGAAGCCATAGAGATTGAAAAAAGACCAGAAAGCATGAATAAAAGAGATGATTCCACCAGACTGTCAATCATTTGGAAGCCTGCACTCACAAACAAAAAAATCTCCACACCACTAGCCAGACAAGTACCTGGGCACAAACAGATCCCCCCTGATACCTTCAGCTCAAACACACCCCAACCAGGCACCCAGACGAAACTTAGCTTCCTAACTAATGATAGCCATCCATTTACCCGGAGCCAAGCTGCACTAAAGGCCTCCAATAAAGTAACACAATGTTGCCAGCCAATCAAGATACAAAAAGAGCCAAAAAACAGACAGAAGATATTAGAAACACCAATCAAGCAGAACACAGCAAACTCCAAGACCAATAAACACAGACCAAGACTCCCAACCAATCAGGATGAAGAAAAAACCATTCTGGCACAGCAATAGGCTGCCCCAAATTTAAATCTGAAACCACTGTAAAAGTCTGACTCACAGATGAACACTATACAAAAGCCTGATGATGGCAGATGAGATTCTGCTGAAACGTTGCTACAACTTTAAAAGCACAAGTACAATGATGTGGGAAAATACCCGAACAAAGCTGAATGCCATACATACATACATACATACATACATACATACATACAGATAGATAGATAGATAGTTTATGGATATCTAATAGCATCCTCATAGTATTTCCCATTACATTATTACATTAAAATATTAATTGTATTACAGTAGTTGAATCAGTGTTGTGAGATGTCAGCCAGAAATGGTCCAGGATGGAAGAATAATATCATATTGGCATTTTTTCCCTCCCCTTCTCTTCCCTCCTTTTTCCTTCCTTTCCCTTCCCTTTCCTTTTTTTTTTCCTCCTGCACTGATATTTTTGATAATGGAAGAAAATTGTGACAGGGTCAGAGGCAAAGTCATTTTTTTATTCCTGCCAACAGCTATTCAGACTACTGCAATCTTTGTGGACTTTTTTCGTATCAATTCCTCCAAGATCACTCTAGAGAAGACACCCAATCCAACCTGGCAGCTATGATAACTAGGTGGTGGATCCTCTGAAAGCTGCAAAAAGGTATGAATCTTTCCATGGTTAGTTGGTGATGAATATATCTGAATTTCACTCTGCTCTTCTTTGGATTTCAGCATTTTCTCAAAGTGCCTAAAAGGTTAAGCAACATTCACTTGTCTGGAAGTAAAGCAAGTCATGTTTCAATTGCTGGATTAAACCCAACCAACAGGTTGAAGTTGTGGAAGAAAATGAAGAGCAGCCACAGAGCATGCACACATTAGATTACTTACTCAACTTAGTTCAGACATTTAGAGCAATATGAGCATTGTTCCACTTAGTACCACTATGCAGTTAATCCAGTAAGATATCAGAGTTTAATACAAGTACAAGGCAAAAGGCAAAACAGGAGGCACTAGGAGAAAAATGCCTTTTTCCCTGCCCTAAATCATAATTCAGCATTCTCTGATTCCATTCAAATTGAATGAAAGAATAATGAAACTAGCAAGCCATAAACTGCTTTTAATTTGCAATCTTATACTGCATTTTAGGGTTTTGTTTCTGCTTTCTGCTTTCTTTTTAAAAAAGCAACATACTGCTGTTGGTTATTGTTGTCGTTGTTGCAAACTCTATATAAACATTATCCTTTGGGGGAAAATTATTGGGAAATTCCCATATCTGAAAAAAAAATGTTTTGGGGTGAGGAAGGAGAGATGGAGAGAAAGAATTGTATTCTTGATTATGATACAGGTCAACATCTTATAGTGAGTTTGTTCCTCAGCATATACCTACTTGATGTTCTGGTTGTAGAATCTCCGAGAGTCAATAAACACCCCAGTAGATCTCTATGGAGATTCTCAGTGATCTGGGTTGTCCCAAAAGTGCATTTTTAAAAAGCAAATGGACTTTGTTTTTCCTTGAAGACATTTCACTTCTCATCCAAGAAGCTACTTCAGAACTGAAGAAACTTCTTAGATGAGGGGGAAAAAACACCTTCAAGAAAAAACAAAGAAAATCCAGTTGCCTTTTCAAAAAGTACCTTTGGGACCCCAGTAGATTCAATAAGCCTGAAGCTCGACTACTCCTAAAGTCAAATATCTATTTCTGGAGTGGGATGGTCAAATTCTCATGGCTCCACAAATGTCTCTTGCCAAACACAAGCCTCTTGGAGGTTTCCTTCATTAACCCTCCCTGACTTGCCACAAGTCATTAGCAAACATTGCCTACGTTTGCTTAGCGTTCTTCAGCAGCTAATGATGAGAAATCTGGAGAGGCCGAGTCTGATACCCAGAAAAGCTGCCAAGGAAAACATTGTCAAGGATGATGTCCTGACAATGCAAAGTAGTCTCCGCCATAAAATAAACAACTGTAGAGATTAACAGGAGAGGGTGCTTGGAGCCACCACATTTCTCAAATAGATACACAGTAAACACAACCCCTTCTAAAACAAGATCCACAAATAAATATAAATCTTCTAAAGGCAATATGTCACCAAACACAGTCAGTTCACAAACAGGACATTTTCACTGAGGATACTAAAAGTACAGTGGGCAATTCTTATGCTTGTCTTTGTAGCCAAGTAGTTAGAATTAGTACATGGGATGTCTCAGAGACGAAGGAACTAGCCATTCTTCCTGATTTAGTGAACTACAAGACAACTAATCAGAAAAGGAAACTGTAAATTTGTGGAGCTTTCTGATCAAAAAACCTTTTAGCTAAAGAAAAAATAATCAGTAAATGGTTCTGGGATTTTTTTTTTTAATTGGATGAGCAATGCTGAGAAAAGCCATGTTGTTTTGTTACATTTTACTGAACAATTTCTCTGTCTCCATACTGCCCTTGCATTAAAAACCCTTGTCTTGTCTGTTCTTGCTCCACTATATCTTTATTCACTTGTTCCTGACTTCTGTTTTTGCCTTGGACATTTATGCATTGAATGCCTTTGGTTTATTTCTTCTGTCCTGGTTTGTAGAAGCTTTCCCAGTGTCCCTTAGTGACAAATCCTTCAAAGGCCTCTACAATTCTACATCTCCATGGCTATTGTTACCATGTTATAATACGTTGTCGCACATTTGTTTCTGGATAGTACAGGCACAAGCAGGAAGGCGAGCAGAAAAAGAAATATTTATTCTTTAAAATAGTCTTAACTTTTTCCTATTCCTAAACTTTATTCCAATTTCCTAATACCCAAGTTTGTTCCTATTATCTTTTTTTTTTTTTACTTATTCACAATATATAAGAAGCTTTTCCTATGCTTAAATGTCTGTTGAAATTCTTAGTAATCCAAGTCGCAGTTATCTCAAAAGTGCTTTTTCAAAAGCCAAGTGGACTGGGTTTTTTTTTTCTTTGAGGAAAAAGAACAAAACATTTTGTTCTCATCCAAGAAACTTCGTTAGCTTGAGAATGCAACCAGTTACCTATGAAGCAAGGCATCATTGTCTCTGCAAAATTGGTGATTGTCTGATTTGGAATATCATGCATAGAAATGGCTGCTTTGTCTGAAAATGTTCAAGGCTACCATGCTTTGTGCTTCAACAATTGGTTTATAACTTTCTTCAGTTGGTAGAGCAATTCTCTGGGTGGGAGGCAGAGTCTGGTAGTTGAATGTTCCTCCTGTAAGGAATTGGAGCTGGTGACCTCAAAGGAAAGAAAGATGGTGATTGTGATGTACAGAGAGAAGTATAGGGGAAGGCAAGGGGTTGACTAGTCTCAGGAAAGGTGATTAGAAATGTGAGGTTAATCCCACCTTCCAGAGCCATTGCCCCATTTTAGTGCATAGGTTGCCAAGTCTTCATGGCTCCAACTGAACTCATATAGGAAGTCACTCATTATATTTTTTTAACTTGAGCAGGTGAGATATAATCTAAAGATAGGGGACACTAATATTAACTCATCATGGTCAGAACATTCTCTTTTTACGGGTAGTCCTCAAATTATGTCCCTTTGCTTAACAGTGGTTCAAAGTTATGATCACCTTTCAAAAAGTGATTTACGGTCTGTTCTTGCATTTATAACCATCATCCCAACACTGCAGTCACTTGATTGTAATTTGCAACCTTTTTGCCAATTTTTGGCAAAAAAAAAAAGCAAAACATGCCCATTGGGGAAACTGGATTCACTTAATAACCACATGATTTGCTTAATGGCTGCTGTAAAATTTCTCATACAATCAGCTCTGTCTCAATTTGCTACCACAACAACTTATGACCAAAATTCCAGTCCCAGTTATGATTATAAGTCAAGGACTACCTATATTCTCTTTTTGAATTTAGGGTTTTTCTTTTCTTTTAATATTGTTAGTAAAATTTTCAATAAAAATTATTCAAAAAAAGAAAAAGAATGAATGAATGAAGAGGAGAATGAAACCAATGTAAAACTAGGTACTCTATTAAAGGTTAAAATTATGAAGGTAAAAACTGAAGAATAATTGATCCAATGCCTGTAGTTGGTTAAATTATCCAGAGAACATATAAATCACTCAGAATCTCAAGAGTATGTTCAAATACTCGACAAAAACATTATATTTCCTTTCTTCCTTACCTTTAAGGCATATACTTATTTGGGTTCTCCTGGTTAACTGGATGATATGTAGACAGGTCCTTTAAAGACCAGTTTTTCTCTTCTCCCTAGAAGGGCAGGTGTGAAAGGAAGGAAGGAAGGAAGGAAGGAAGGAAGGAAGGAAGGAAGGAAGGAAGGAAGGAAGGAAGGAAAGTTTGTCCTGCTTATGTCTTTTCTATGTTGGTCAACCACACATGTTGGTCAATCACACATGGCCAACCACACATGTGTCAAATGCCAAGATGCTTGATATGAGTTATCTTCTGTTATTTCCAGTGATGCATGAAGGCTACACACTGCACTGTTTATTTCACTTGAGCTGTTTGTCTGTATCCAGATGTTTCAAGTAAGCAGTCATTTCTAAATCCCAAAGTGTCAAAAAGAGAACTGAGGTTTTTGAAAAGGTCACTTTTTAAAAACTCAAATAATTAAAGCCTTCCCTTCTTCGAAGTACGGCAGATGGTTAAAATTATCTAGGCAACTTCCGAACTATAAACATTTGATTTAAAAATGGAGACACTGTTTCTGGGTATAAAGAAAGAAAGAGAGAGAGAGAGAGTCCAAGACAAAGTAGAGATCCCAGCAAAGAGAGTGCTGGGAATGTCAAACATGCTTGACCTCCCAATCAGCAAACAAGCATATTATAAACAACATGTCTAATCGGAGCAGCTCTCAAGGGAACAGGAGTCCTTGTATTTGTTTAACATCAGGCAAATGGGTTGCACTCTGAATTGTTTGGTAATCCAACGTTATTAAATGCTGGAGGGATATATTGAACTGAAGCATACTTCAGAATTGTAATGCATTTACAAGTAGCAACTTCCCCTTTCCTGGTGCAGGAAAAGGTGCTGCAAGTGAAGAACAAAGCTATCAGGCAATGTTTGCTACAAATGTTAAACACACAGTACCAGGTCACAGAATTCTCACCATGAGTTCCTTGATTGATGGTAAACTCAACAAAAGAAACCATGTAAAGAGATACAGGTAGCCCTCGACTTACACCCACAATGGAGCCCCAGATTTCTGTTGCTCAGTTGATATAGTTGTTAAATGAATTGTGTCCCATTTCATGACCTTTCTTGCCACGGTTGTTAAGTGAATTGCTGCAGCTGTTAAGGTCGTATCCATGATTCCGAAGTGAGGCTTCCTTGTTGACTTTGCTTGTCAGAAAGTTGCACATGGTCCAGAGACACTGCCACCATCATAAACATGAACCGGTTGTCAAACATCCAAATTTTGATCACATGCCCATGGGAATGCTGCAATGGCCACAAATGTGAAAAACAGCCACAAGTGACTTTTTCCAATGACGTAACTTTGAACAGTCGCTAAAAGAACTGTTATAAGTCAAGGACTATCTGTACTACCAAAATCAGTTTCAGTTCTAAATCTCCCAAAGAAATGCTTAAAACACCCAATTGTGGGTTCCAGCAGGGGTGGGATGCTACCGGTTCTGCCCGGCTCTATAGAACCGGTAGCTCTGAAGAGCAGCAGACACCAAAACAGTTCTGTGTTTGCTGCTGTTTGGCCCACCCGCCTGCCCAGGCTCTTACCTGTCCTTTATTTCCTGATTTTTCAACCTCAGCTGCTTTGCGTGGCACAGCTGAAGTTGAAAAAGCAGGAAAAAAGAGGCTTTTCAAATGCTGTGTACCTTTGCGCTGCACTTTTCATCTAGATGATAATTAGCACACAGAGTGTAATCTTTACCCACTTTTGATACAACTTGATTGAATCCTGCAAATAAAGTCCCCTTATCCAACATCTCATCCAGGGGTGGGATTCTACTGGTTCAGACCAGTTCGGTAGAACTGGTTGTTATGATTCTGCACAATTCAGACAACCAGCAAATCGTGTCCCTGGCTGACCCCTCTCCTCCTGCCCTTTCCCATCCAGCCCAGTCAGTCCTTATTGCGCATGTGCAACATCACTACTGCATTCTCCCCTGCTCTCCCCGCCCAGTCACTCTTTACGGTATTTCTTTTTTTTCCTCCAACGATCAGCTGTTCTGACGATCAGCTGTGCCGGGATCCCCCTTGCTGTTTTAATGCTTCACCCAGGAGGCATCCCTGAAGCCCAGGAGACAAAAAGGAGCATGTGGGGGGAGGAGCTGCATGCCCCCCATGCTCCATTTTTTGCCTCCTGAGCCTCAGGAAGTCTCCTGGGAGTAAAAACAGCCTCCCAGGAAGCTTCCTGAGGCCCAGGAGGCAAAAAAAAAATGGAGTGTGGGAGGGGGTGAAAAAAGCCACACCCACCCAGTAACATGGCCATGCCCACCTAGCCACACCCAGCCAGCCACACACACAGATCCGGTAGTAAAAATGTTTGTATCCCACCCCTAATCTCATCCTACAATTGGCAAAGTTTTGGCACCAAAAAGTTTATGAATGTTTTATACCACTCTATAGGGAATCCATCCAATCCTGTAGTTTTACCATTTGTCATTTTTAAAATTATTTGTTTAATCTTTACCTCACATAGTGGAGCAAGTAAAAGTTGTTCTTGTGTGTTATCTAAATATGGTAGGTTACTTTTATTTAATAAGTTTAGTAATTTATATGTTCATACAATACATTTTCTGATTTGCTATATAATTCTGATAGAACTTTTAAAATTGTCTTTTTATGTCTATATATTGCATCTCTTTCACCTCTGACAGTTGGAATCATAGCCTAACTTTCTTGGTTTCAAGCAATTAGCCAACACCAATTAGCCACCCAGTATGTCCATCATAAACATGTTAAAATAATTATGTCAGCTGTGATATTATAATATTTAGTTCAATTTCTTCTGTATTGCTCTGTACAGAGTAGTAGGTGAGCATCTAACTATTTGCATCCATAAAGGTTCCAGTTCATCTTTCATGTTATTTTCCCTATTATTTGTAATATGTTTTATATGTTTCCCATTAAAAAATATGAGCACTTGATATTTCTGGGTTCAAATTAAAGTATTATAAGGTTTATACCCACAATTGTTATACAAATTCTTTATCATTGAAGAAGGAAACCTTGCTATACCAATTTCTCCATATTATGACAGGTTTCTGAAACACATATTTCATATTTCATACAGTTATTCTCCAGATGGGAAACATGATCAAGAGGAACTTGCAAGTGTAGTCTGATCTGATCTTGTACCTATGTGTAATTTGTTCTTACTATTTACTAGCATTAGTGCCTCTTCTACTATTTTACCTTCCAGCACTCTTTAGTATACTATGAAGTTCTTCTAGATTAACATGTACTATAGAGAATGGCCACTTAGACACAATCCAGTCAAAAATCTACAATTATCTTTGTGTCCCAAAAGTTGAACTGTCTATAAAGGCACTAGGGAAACTTGTAGAAATCAAATCTTGTAGAAATCAAATAGGTCCAACAGACACCTGGTGGTAGCTATCTGACTGTATCTATTCTCATGTATCTTTAAAAGTTAAAGGCACCAGTAAACTCAGTGGAAATCAGAGAGTGACCTGACCATGAAAATGAACTAATCTCAATATCCTCTACCTTCAGATCATATGTCAGCAATTCCAGAATAAAATCCAGATTTAATGGGTGGCCCACTGATGAGATTATGAGGAACTAGAACAGGGGTGGGACTCTACCAGTTCTGACCGGTTCTACAGAACCCCTTATTAACTTTCTAAGCAGTTTGGAGAACTGGTATTTAGAAGAAATCTTTTGTTTTTTTCCACCCTTATTACATTCTTGGCAGACAGCCTAGACTTAATGTCTCCGAAGGAGGTTTTGTTTTTTTTCTTAAAGGGGAAGGGCTGTTTTAAGCTTTTTACACTGCTGTTGGGAGGAAATACTCCCCTGCAAATACTTCTTGGCTAGCTAGAAAGACTGACATTCAAAAATGAGTTTACATACCCTTTCTGAGTTTTGGTCTAAAACTGGTTTTTAGTTCTTTTAGTTTTAATTCTGTGCTTGGTGACATTTAATCCTGTGTTTATTGATGGGATAGTTTTCCCTATTCAGCTTTGTTTGGAAGGAAAAAGATTAATCTCTGTTCCTGAAAAGAAACTGGCTTGAGAAATCTGCTAGTTCCTGTGTCTATTTGCTAATAGGTAATATCTGATAATTGGTTTAACAAGCAACAGCTACTGTTGTGCTTTAATTATTTGTATTGTGTTTGCATTTTTTCCTGCCTCATGGTTTCTTTTTCTACCTGGGAAGGGGGTCTTTCTTCACTGCTTTAGTGGTATCTGGCACTGTCCTTTTGGGGTGCACTTCCAAGAGGCAGGATGCAAGCTTGGCACTGATTTTTTTACTGCCTTTCTGGGGGGCATGTGACCTTTCCTTAAATCTGGATGATTTCCTTAGGATATCTTGTGAGATGAGTGAGACCAGCTGGTATCTTTAAGTGGTGCAAATAGATCTAAGGATTGCTTCTCCTGGGTGTGCTCTTTCTGGAGAGCTTAAATGACCTCTCTGCTAAAGGGTTTCACTTTATGAGCAAGAGTTGGATGCTGATAGTTATCATTGCATTTTAACTATTTTCATTCCTCAAGGTTATCTGGCACCCTGCCTGATTTGTAACTCTGGCTTGCAGGTATTT
This sequence comes from Notechis scutatus, assembly GCF_049901735.1. NCBI lineage: Eukaryota > Metazoa > Chordata > Lepidosauria > Squamata > Elapidae > Notechis > Notechis scutatus. Next base: position 105,966,708 of record NC_142010.1, read on the forward strand.
TTAATCTAATGATTGGTATTTAGGGCAGCTTTTTGCAAGCAAAGAAGCTTTTTGTTTTTTTGTACAGGTAATCCTTGACTTACAACAGTTCATTTAGTGACCATTCAAAGTTACAATGGCACTGAAAAAAGTGACTTATGATCGTTTTTCACTTACGACCACTGCAGCATCCCCACTGTCAGGCGAGGCCAGGCGAAGAGAAGCGCCCCTTGACGTGAGTGATGTCGAGTTGGCCACTCCCACTCAATCACATGACCATCAAGCCACACCCACCAACTAAGCCACACCCACAGAACCAGTTGTTAAAAAATTTGAATGCTACCCCTGAACTAGAACCAGGCCACATTGTTGTATCAGCTTTGAATTCCTGAACTGCCTCTGAACCACTTTTCAAGAAAGGCAAATTGAAATCATCCAGGAGAAGATGCCTGGATGAATCAATCACCCACCTGGCATTGAGGTCAAGCAGCTCAAGTAGGGATATAGCTACACCACAGGAAAGGCAATACAACAACACTTACACAGTTTATCCCCCAAGCCCAACCACTAATGCAGGACCACCTGTCTGGTAATGAAGCAGTGGGACATGACCTCTGGTAACCTGCAGAACTGGGTGGGGGAGCAGAATTGTTTAGAATTGTTTCAGAAGACAAAAACAAGAATTTAATGAACGAAAGGAGATTGTGGTTGGATAGGAAAACTTTCCTAATAGTAAGAGCAATTCAGCAATGGAATACAGTACCTCAGGAGTTAGTAGAGTCTTCTTTGCTGGAACTAGGCTGCATCAAATTGCAATACTGCTTTTCATTGGGCTGAAAAGGATGATATTCCAGCATTCCTTCCAACCAATTCATTATATGATTCTATTACTCTATTTGGCAGTTCTGATATGCCACCAGTACATGGATTCTCTGTCCAAGTCTATAAAAAGAGAACCACAGAATGGCTGCACAAGAGCTTTGGTGGCACAGTGGTTAAAATGAAGTATTGCAAGCTAACTCTGCCCACTGCCACGAGTTCAATCCTGACCAGCTCAAGGTTGACTCATCCTTCCATCCTTCCATTGTTAAAAAAATGAGGAGCCCCGTTGTTGGGGGCAATATGCTGACTCTGTAAACTAGTTAAAGAGAGCTGTAAAATACTGTGAAGCGGTATATAAGATTAAGTGATATAAGACCAAAAATGAAAGAACATACATGCCATGTTGTTTTGTCCTACTTCACCTGCAGTGTAATGGGTGGCCATCTTTTAAGAGTAGAAAATAAAATCTATTGATAACAAAATGTTCTTAAAATGTGCTAGGAAACACATTAGGTTGTGTTCCATTTTCTCTGGTATGCTGTTAGCCTAGCCAATCTCTAAAAAGCAGAAAATTCTCACTTGTTTTTATGCAAGAAGTAGACCCAAGAAGAATGTTTTAGCTGAGGCAGAACACTTTGTTCCAGTAAACATCATAATTATGACCATTTTCCTCACTTCATGAGTAGAAAAGAAGCGGGAATTGATTAAACTGTAACGCAAGTCACTAAGCAGCACTATGCATTCCAGCAAAGAGGAATTTGATGGTACGGCAGAATTCATGGAAATACAAAGCAGATGGGTTTAAAATAGTATCTCCTCAAAATTGCAAAACACAGAAATGGAACAGGAAAACCACAATGAAAGATATAACCTGCTAACTGTCTGCATGCAGAGCACAGATACTTGGATTTTTGGGAAGAATGTTAGCTTGTTGCCCTTCCTTAGCAGTGCAGAATTGTTTTTTTTTAGAAGATGGGAAGTTTCAGATTGGAGAATGAAAGAAAACATATGGAGTTCTTGATGCTCTCTGAGCTTGGTTGTTCACTTGCAGACATTTCTTTACCCAACTAATTAACATATTCAGTGTTAAAAGGCAATGGGGTTGCTCTCTGTTTATATAAAGCAGTTTGCCCTGTCAGTGTTGGTGGGGATGTTGTTTTCTCCTTGGTAGTTTCTCGATCAAGCTGTTATTTACTGCTTCATTCTTGTTTGAATTGGTAGTTCCTTGATCAGAGCTTAGTTTACTGCTTGATAGTTTGTCTGGTGTTAATTCTGGTGTTAAAAAGAATAGGGTTTGACCTCCAAACCAGAAATAGCTTCAGCATGTGCTGGATAAGTGTTTTCTTTTTTCCTTCCTTCTGGACAACTGAAGAAAGTGACATATATATATTCTTTCCAGCACAAAACTCCTTCATCTATTTGCTTAAGTTTCCCCAACCTGAACAATCTCTAGATTGCCATGATTTTTGGAATTTGAAATCCTAGAAGGCATGTAGGGTGGGGAACGCTGACTTAGAGAGTTAATTCCCCAAGGAAGATTAGTTCTAAGCCTTTTTGACTGCCTTGTCATGTTTCTGACCAATCCAGAGAACAAAAAATGTATTGTTGTAATTTAGAAACACCAACACCATTAACTGGACTGCTTGGAAGATTATGGAAAACTTGTTATTATTGCCACTCCCCAATATTTTCTTCTTGCTGCCATTTGGGAGAACATTGCATTTGTAGGACAAATGAAGAAGCCAGCTGTGAAATATCTAATCCTTTGGAAAATTCCACTTCCTTAGAATTTCACTTAAAGCTCTATCCCACTTCCACTAGTGTGTACATGTTAGCTGGGTTTTTTAAAACTTCTCTAGCATATCGATATGATATACCCGTACAAATGTTTGCTAGTTTGTTTTCCTCAAATGTGATGCTTGTTAACCCCCCCCCCTGTCCATAATCTAGGGTGGAATAGCATCATTTAAATTAAGTTAACAAAACAAAACAGTCTTAAGTTGTTGTTTTGCTAAATGTGACACAGAAACCTACTCTTCTTACTCAAGCTGATTCTGTTTATCTCCAGATCAACCAAAGGTAATACATGCTGCTTGAGATTTCTTATTTCCACAGACAAGGAAACTCAACAGATGTGTGGCATGCATATATATTTGTGCAGTTCAGGCCTTATTATTTTTGGAATGACTATTTACCTCTAATAAATAGGATAATTCAATTCATACTCAAAATGCATGTTCATCCATAGCGAAAACAAACAAAAAATGACTGACCAAATATTATCTAGTTTCTGTTACATGCAAGCCAAAAAAAGAACATGGATAAACAATTGGTAATTTTAGAATAAATAAAATGTTTCAGTGTACCTAATCCTAACACATGTGAACCAGCACAGTAACTCTAAATATGGAGTGGGAAAATGTATAAAGTGGGTAGTGGCACAAAGAAAAATCAACCATAAAAACCAGAGGAAAGTCAGTTGCTGATGAACATAAATCTGCAAAGCAAACATGAGACACATAGAGCAGAAAAACAGAACAATAGAGCATGGCTAAGCTGTAATTACCCATTACATAATAGAGGAAAGTAAGTAGAGGGGCACTTCTTACTTCAGGGCTATTAAATATAAAGTACCACAGTACTGATGGCACAGTGATTAAAGTGCAGTATTGCAAGCAAACTCTGCCCACAACCTGCAACTTGATCCTAATGGGGCTCAAGGTTGACCCAGCCTTCCATCCTCCCAAGATTAGTAAAATGAGGATCTAGATTGTTGGGGGCAATGTGCAAATAATGCTTCTACATTGTAAACTGCCCAGAGAGTGCTGTAAACTTAAAGTACTATGGAGCGGTATAGAAGCCTAAAAGTTATTGCTACTGTTATATCAACAATCGCCTTCAAAATCTTAGTTCCAGGACCAAAATTTATACAAGACCAACTACTTCAAACCTTTTAGATCCATTCCAAAGCAGTGTTATATGGAAAAAGTCCAGATAATAATGGGGTACTGGTGGCCATGATAGTAAGATGCAATGGAGATTCCAGAGCCCCTAATCTAAAAGGTAAAAGTAGAATGTGAAATAGTAATTGTAGGCAGCAGTATCTCAGCAATTGTGAACAGTTTATTTTGTCTTTCTTCTTATCTACAGAGACACAAAAAGAACTGACAGCTAAATAAGGCCGTATGTGAAACTAAATCCTAGGCTTATGTGGGTTTAAAACATCTTCTCTATGTTATAGGACAACCAAAAAATTCAGAGAGGGGGGGATCAGAATTCTGGATTTATAAATAGGTTCCTTGATCAAATATAAGAGTCAGAAGGGAATTTTTTCTAAAAGATCCCAAATTAAGGCACTTAATAAACATTTGTTTTCTGTATCTCAGGTAATATCACTGTTTTCTCACACAATAATCTATTTCTGATTTGTTTTATTTTATTAAAATCCTCTAGGCCAGGGCTGTCCAACTACTGGTCTATGTCACCCAGTGGCCATGTCCACGCCCAGTTTTGCAAAGGGGAAAAAAAGTCCTGATACGTCATGTGTCACCACCATGATGACGTGAGTTTGACACCCCTGCTCTAGTATAGAGACTCAGGCACAGGCATTCATAATGCCTCTTAATGTTCATTTGTCCAGGATGCCTATCCTCTAGAGCAGTGTTTCTCAACCTCAGCAATTTTAAAATGTGGGAACTTCAACTCCCAGAATTCCCCAGCCAGCTGGAAACTGAAGTCCACACATCTTAAAGCCAATGTGATTGAAAAACACTGCTCTAGAGAGCTACGTAGCTGCTTATCCGTCAAAGCCCTGAAGTTTACCTTTGCAGGCATCAGTCAGTCATCATTTCTTTCTATGTTTCACTATGGTGAAACTCAACCAACTAGAGTTACGGAATGTAACTGGAGTTATGAACAGTGCCCCCCAACTTCTTACCTACAGAAAAACACTGGCCCTCAATTTTTTTATTTTTATTTTACAAAGCCACACATTCAAACAGCAAATTGTCTTTTGGCACAAGCTGGGATGGATGGGCCATATTGTCTTTCACTGTTCAGGTCTTTGTGTGTTGTTTTTTTTCCTTTCAATCAAGCGAGAAGAAAGCAGCTTTTTGGATTGAAAGGGTGAAGGTCATTGCACCGGTGTACTTGATGACTCAGCAGAGTGAGCCTCGGTAGAAAAGAGAGGGCGGTCACAGAGTGCGATGGTGGTTTTTTTTTATTGTTTTGTTTTCTCAAAGGCCTTCTTTATGAAAACACAGCCTCCTCCCAAAATAATAATGTTTTTAACCAAGCTGACAAAGTGAAATAATTAGTTTGGCATTTTCTGCATTTGTTGCTGCTCTGCTCTGAGTCATGAACTGTGAAATCTGGGCCAGAGAGTAGCCAGCAAAAAAGTGGGGGCTAGAGGGGGGATTCCCATGTGTTTCTTTGGAAATGTTGCAAAGGGGAAGAAGGTCTTCTGAACAGATATTGTATAGTCCTCTATTCTCAGTGCAGACAAAACATACAACTAACTCTTTGTGCCATTGGCAAACTATGCCTTTAAAATGTAACTAGCACCAAAAAAAAAAATAGTTCAGTGTGTTAGGTATTTAAAAGAAAGGGAGGGATATACACACAAACATGAAGTGAAACTGCCTCCCACATGGACAAATAAGAATTCTTTAGCAGAAAGAAAAGGCAAGATTGGCACATGTTTGGAACACACAGACCCAAAGGCAAATCGTGATTACCTATTGTTGTGCGAGTTTTATTCTATCTTCTTTTTTTTTTTTTAACATATCCTATTCTTCAAGCTGAGATATTACCCAAATTCTATTTTTTTTTCCTTGAACATTTTATTCATTTTTAAATGTTAAAATGTTATCCGCATTAAACTCAGATGTCACAACCTTTTATTAATTGTTCTATCTGGTTCATCAGAAAGTGTTCAAAAGCCTTTCCTCACCTGATGTAATCAGAGAAAGAAATATCCTCAAGGAACAGGAGGAAGAGCCACAATCAAGACAATGATCAGAAAAAAGAAATCTAAGTCCAGGGCATAAATGTAATATGAAAAAGTGTTTCAGACAGGGCCCTTTCTATTCTCATGAAGAAAAAGGTTATGGGAGAGAAGGGGAAAAGCCATTCAAACTTGCAAGATTCTATGACTATTAACCTTATAATAAAAGTATAATTAGCCCATGTGACTTTTGTTTCCTAGTCTAGTCTGTCTTGAAGGGCTGACATCAGCAATCGTAGAAAAAACTACTCTTTGCTATCATCTTGTAGCAATATGATGTCCAGTCCACCAGGATATGTTATTCCAACTTCATTATTATTCAATTTATTTTGTGGTTACTAGCTTAAACTTTTTGTTCATCTAAGTCGGGAAGTGACTATTCCATGAAGAAAGGTGATCCCTAGCAGCATATATTAACTTCCACCTCTTCATGGGGGATTGGACTAAATGACCTACAACAGGGGTCCCCAACCACCGGTCCCCAGACCGGTACCGGTCCGTGGAACAATTTCTACCGGGCTGCCGGTTTGCTGGGCACCGCCATCTTGTTTTGATGAAAAAGTGCTTCCGGTGAGCTTTTCTGGGTAGAAAGCGGCGTTTGGGTGCTGAAAGAATCCTCGCGCCTTACTTTCATTGAGGGGGGGGCGGCTTCGAACAAAACTAAGGCGCGAGGATTCTTTCAGCACACATGGCAAGGCGAGCCGAGCGACCATCCTGAAGCCGTCGCGAAGCCCATCGACACAGGTACAAAGGAGGAGTTGAAGGTGGCGGGGAGAAGCGGGGGACGGCTGGCTGGCCGGTCGCTTGGCTCGCCTTGCCATGCATGCTGATGCCAGTACCGGGCCACGGATGATTTTGTGATGCCGGTACCGGGCCGCGGCACAAAAAAGGTTGGGGGCCACTGACCTACAAGATCCCTTCCAACTCTGTTAATCCATTAATGTTAGAAGCTATAGAAATGGACAGTTAAATTAGATGAATCTTGTGTCCCTTCCAATTTGATTCCATTATTATGTGCTGGGCCAAAACAGTGGCAAGATAAGGAAGGGGGAAATCAGATAATTTCTTGTATCCAAAGCAATAGAATAAGATTGTTCAAATCAAGGCCTGGGGCAAGACAGGGTCAGCTTCAAAAGAATCTAAAACAGAGCTTGCCAGGCCATGTTAATGATGTTGTAAATCATTGGAGAGAGGAAACTGTCTTAAGAATTGCCTTTTCAAGTTCACAGAAAGGACACAATGAAGATGGCAAGCAGCCTTTGGTTTTAGCTGTGCACCGATTGTATACATGAAAATTCCATTAGGTATTGTGACTAATACAGTCCCTGGCCAAATGTTATACAACATGTGCAAAATAAACACTGACTTAAAGGTAATTTTTGCTCTTGTTGACTTACTTCCTACTATTTCTACTGTTGGAGAAATAAAACAAGAAGAAATGAAATATCTTTGATGCTTCTTCATTTTCTTTTTTCAGATCTGGTTTGTGATACACTTGTCATGACATTTGCAAATGTGTGTTTGTCAACATGAAACATATATATTTTTCTCTTTTAGACAGCTACGGAAATATTTTAAAATATTACTTTTGCTGCTGTGCCCTGGAAGAAAAATTAGTACTGACCTAGCTGACCACAATTATTCTAGTATACTGAATGGACAGCCAGGGACACCAAAAATGGTTTTTTGTACTTCAGAAACTTGGAGATGGGAAATTATAAACACAAAGAAAAATATATGGAATATTATTGCAAGAATTTTGGAAGAGTTTTTAAAAGAATATCTCTTCCATCAGAGTTCTGAATTATTTAAAAGCTCCTGTGATTAATATAATGGGACAAAATCTTGGCCATTATTCCCAATCTTAAAAAGAAGTTAGGAGAATTCTCAGCTGTTGCCTGTAGTGAGATTACTTCTTTGGCCCTGTGCATTGGGTCAATCACTGATAGGTATCTTTTCCCGTTTGCCCATCTTACAGGCAAATCAAAGAGGAATTTGCTTTCTTCTGTCATCTTGGCCAGAACAAGAAAGTTTAGAAGTCTTAGATTCTGAGGCAGAGCTATCTCTTCAAAGATTCTTGAACTGGATGTCAATGAGAAAGAGATCAGAGTAGCCTCTCTTCTCCATAGTTCCTTCTTTCCCCACTTAATTGATCTACTGTTGGTGATTGAGGAATAATAAATAATCCATTGAATAATAATGAAGTCAAGTAGCCATTTCATTTTAGAACACAGAATGAAGTGGGCTACATGATGCTCTCTAGGCTAATTGTAATTATGGCCCCAAATACTTTTCAAAATCTACCAAGGGTTAATTTCATACTGCTGATTAGCAATAATAGATTAGGTTACTATACTATATACTTAACCAAGGATGAGCACCAGTGGAGTCTTGCAAAGAGGGATGAAAAATTCTCTCCTACCAATTTGCTGGAGCCGTATTGAGAACTATTAAAAATAAACTTAAGAAGCACAAAACCTCAGGGCCTGAGATATAGCAATAGCATTTACACTTATATACAGCTTCACAGTGCTTTCCTACTCTCCCTAAGCAGTTCACAGAGTCAGCATATTGCCCCCATTTTACCAACCTCAGAAGGCTGGAAGGCTGAGTCAACCTTGAATTGGTCAAGATTGAACTGCCAAACTGCTGGCAGCCAGCAATCAGCAGAATTAGCTGCAGTACTGCAGCACTGCATTCTAACCACTGTACCACCGCAGCATACATAGGAAGGGATCAACAAAGGGAGAGAGGAGAAAAAGGAAATAGTAAGGATAATAAGATATGAATAAGAATAAATGTGTGTTTGGTACCAACAGGGATACAATAGAATTAAGATTTTCCAATGCATCTTTCCACAGTAGAAAAAAATCATCATTTTTTCTCTTCCCTGGCTGCTTTGATTTTGTTGATTATTTCTTATATCTCTGATCCAAAAAGCTTCATGTTAAAAAGATTTGCCTGCTTGAAATAAATCTCCAAGAGCTTTCTATGGAGTTTATTGTAAAGAAGTATATATTGATTGCATTCTCAAAATAATGTTTACTTTGTCCCACAGCAAGTACTGGGAATAAAGATGAGGAGAATAGAATTGTATTTTAGTGTTGAAGGAAGTGACAAATATGGTAGTACGTAGTTGTCTGGGTCGTTGACAATAATAGAGTTGTAGGCACAATGATCATAGGAAAAAAATGTATCTTTGGGCAAGAGAAAGAAAAACAATGGCTACAGTTCTGCAACTTTTACACATAAAGAATTGACGTAAGTTTATTGCTCATTTACTGATACTGAGTGTCAGTAAATGACAACTCAGTGTCAGTAAATGTTAAAGCTACAGATGTTAAAAGCCACTGCAGACTAATTTGGATACTGTGGTTACAATGAACAAGATAGAGATGTCCCCAGTCTCCTCGCTTGTTTGTTTTGGTTCTGGAAATACTGTAAGTCAAGATGAGGGGATTGTGGGAGTAAAGATTTAAAAAAAGAAATGTTGAAGTTAGGGGTCCTTCCAGATGACTTGGTGTTGGTTTTGGAAAATCCATTAAAAAGAATTGAAATATTTATGGCCAATGTAAGAATGTGGTGCATTCGCAGGTGTCAAGATTACTAAACCAAAGATGAAGATGTTAACAAAATATGAAAATAGAAGATCAATCAGTTTTGATGAATAAAGTTTAAGATTGAGAAGGAGATAAAATATATGGCTATGACAAATATGAATTGGATATTATTTTAAAAGTTAAATTAAGACATGGAACACAGTTTTAAAAGATATGTTGTGATAAGAGAAACTGCAATTCTCATTGCTGGGGAGAATTTCTATGATAAAAATGAACGTCCTGCCTAGAATAATATTTTTGTTTCAGACAATACTTGACTGATTTAAGCAGTGGCAGAACGATATATCTAAATTTGTATGGCATGAGTTAAATATAAGACATTACAAAATGCAAAGGAAAGAGGACAATTGGGTTCACCCAATTTGCAGCTTCCTATCTAGTTTGGATGAATGAGTGGGTGTTGCTGAGAAATAGAAGATTTTTTTAATTAGAAGGACACAATTTGAAATTTGGGTGGCATGGATATTTATGGTACAATAAAGTCAAGGTTAATGTGGATTTTAAAATCATGATGGTAGATCTGCTAAGCTAAGAGTATAGAATAAATACATTTCATAATAAATGTGAAAACACATTTGTGGCTCTTAGCACAAGAAGCATTTTATAGACTAGAAATAATAGACAAGCATAAAGGGATAACTTAACATGAGATACTAATTTTAAGAGGAATGTAAAATTAAATCAAAAGAACTGCTGGCAAAGGGATATAATTATCAATGGTTTTCTTATTTACAATTATTGGGAAAAATTAAAAGATGACATAATTGTGACTTTGAACATTGTATGGTTTAGTTTGAAATAGAATTATGTACAAATGATGAGCATTTAATTGCTAAATGCTCTTTTATTGAAATTTGAAACAAAAGAAGAAAACGTGAAAGAATAAAAGATAAAGTGGGCTAATATATTTGGTTATAATATAAAGAGGGATCAATGGGAAAATATGTGACTGAAAGGAGATAAACTTACATTATGCATTAATCTGAAATATTTTTTGTGTGAAATAATGTTCCATTGGTACATACCACCAGAAAAATTGCTTAGAAGGCATAAAGACACTTCAAATTTATCTTGGAAATGTGAACAACAAGAATGGACATTTTATCATGTTTGGTAGATATATTAAAAAAAGTTAGAAAACTCTGGATTCAAATACACACACAGATTCAGATGATTTTAAACATGAATATACAACTGGGACCATAGGTTTTTATTTTGGGATTGGTGGCCAAATAGTTCGAAAAAAGTTGTGGAACTTTATGTACAGTACGTGATAACTGCAGCAAAATTATTGTGTGCACAAAGCTGAAAAGATTCAGTATTACCCACAATGGAGGAATGGTTGATGAAAATGATGGAGCTTGCGATGGCTAAATTGACTTTTTTGATTAGGGAAAAAGATAAAATCTATGTTTCTTGCTGATGGGAAACCATTTGTACACTTTTTGCATGAAACAGAAAAAAAATGAACATATGAATTATGGTTTTGATTACTAGGAGTAGATAATAAAAAGAAGAGAGTTATGTTGCAACCATAGAGTAAGCAGTAAATGTATAATTGTACTTGTAATTGCTATATAGCAATTTCTGGAAGCTATTTCTTTGTATCTTTTTTCTTTTCTATTTTTTTTACTTTATTTTTTTCTTTCCTAAACTTTAGATTTCTCTTAGATTTCTTTCTTTTTCTTACTTTATATTAGTTAGCACTAGTATTTATATATAGATATAGATGATATAGTTGTACATAAGACATGGTTAGAGGGAGCTTTGTGGCTATTGTTATTGTTATTAAATAGTAGAAAACTAAAGGGGGAAGAGAGGACTTGGTTTTTGAAAATTGTCCAAAAGTCTTCCAGAACATCTGGATCCATCATCTGCCAAACAATATTTGTAGCATTTTGTGGCATGTTGATTGCAAACAATAGAAATCGGTTTTTTTTTTATGACTGATAGTGTTTTATCTTAACATCTTGCTGCATCCCACACCCAGATATTTTCCCGCCACCAGAAAGATGGGAGCTTGTAACATCAGAGTAAGTATCTCTGATTTCCATAACCCTCCAATGGAAATTCCTTCTGTCCTGGGGCTGTTACACTAACAGTGATTCTTTTATCTTATCCCTCTGTGCCAGTGACCTAAGAGGCACCCAGCATAGTGGGATATCAATGCCTTTCTTTGTAAACATGTGTAGGAAACATCTATTCGGCATTCTCCCTCCCACCATTCTGTTCTTGGGTCTGTCTTTTGACAGCCATTCTCTATTCTTCAGTCCTTCTCTGCTAATTGAGTAGCAACAGCGAACCAGCTGGCAACTCAAAAAGACTGAAACCATCTCTGTCTCATTGCTGTTTCACAAGGGAGCAAATATTTTGGCTCTGCTGCCTCAACCTCTGGCTTGGAACCCCACTAGCTCAAATGGAAGTGCCAATCACATGACCACTGCTCTAAGATTTGATCATAGCAATGATCAAAGATGGCAGCTGGAGTCATCTTCTCCTATTCAGTCTGGTTCTGAAGAAGTTAAACAACAACCTCTTACATCCACAGTCAATTCAGATTCCTCTGGTGTGTTACCAGGTCTTGAAACTGGAATCCTAAATATTTAAACATGCCTGTGATGAAAATCAGAACAAATGCTTCATTTTGCTTTCTGAGAGATTTCCAGGAAATAACAAATTATTTGAGAGAACTTCCATACCACTAACACTTCCAAACCCTAGGTCTGCCGTATTTGACCGCAAGAATCCAGAGGACGCCCCAAATATTAGGCAGAAATGTCTTAGTCCAATTTTTGCAATCCTGGGATGGTAGCTCAATGACTCCTTGATCCTTTTATTTTTGAAGCTAATCTGCAATCGTTCTTTTCTAAAATGCTGAGAATATGGAGAAACTAAGCACCAATCAGAATTCACCCTCTTTCCTTCTGGCCAATCAATAAACTTAGACTTAGAACTTAGAATAACTTTATTGTCACTTTGAATGTACATTAATCAGCATACATTAAATGAAACTTTGTTGCACCCTCAAATATACACTAAATAAACATGACTAAATAACTAAATAAAAAATTATGCATATACCCACATTATATTATATGACACAGAGCAACAACACAACCTAGTTCGGATGTATACATGGACATGGTGAGAGAAACAAATCTTGACAGTTTTCCAGGTGGATGACATAGGGAACAAAGCTGTTACAGAATCCGGTAGTTCTGCTAGAAATACTTTGAAACCTGAGGGGAGCAACAGAAACAGACCATAAAGTGGGTTTGTGGGGTCTCAAACAATGCTTTGAGTTCTAAGCGCATGGCGCTTATAAGCAGTATCCTGAATGTCAGGAAGCAAACTTCCTATAATTTTCTCGGCTGTCCTTACCACTCTCTGTATGGACTTTCTCTCTGAGGCACTGCAGTCATCAAACAGTGATGTAGTTTGTTAAAACTCTCTCAATTGTTCCTTAGTAAAAAGTGACCAGGGCAGAAGGAGAAAGATGTGTTCTTCCACATCCGATGCAGGAAATGCAGACATTGGTTTGATGCTTCACTAAGGATGACATGTGGAGGGACTACTTTAGGTTGTTAGTTATCTGTACCCCCAGATACTTAATACTGTTGACCATCTCTACAGCTACATCCTTGCTACTGAGTGGGGTATGACCATGCCAGCTCTTTCTAAAATCTACAATGATCTCCTTTGTTTTATTCACATTTAGAACCAGGTTACTTTTATTGCACCAGTCCACCAAAGCCTTCACCTCTTCCCTATAAGCATCTTCATTGCCATTCCGGATAAGACCCACCACTGCCCTGTCATCCACATACTTCACAATATGATTTGTAGCAGATTTGGCACAGCAGTTGTGAGTCAACAAAGTGAACAGTAGCAGACTTAAGACACAGCCCTGTGGGGAACCTGTACTCAAGGAGATGGATTTGGAAACTTTTCTTCCAACTCGCACAAACTGAGGCCAATCAATAAGGAAATCAAGTATCCAGTTACATAAAGGAGTATTAAAACCTAATAGGCCCAGTTTGTTCACCAAATGCTGAGGAATGATTGTATTGAATGCTGAATCAAAATCAATAACAGCATTCACACATAAATAGAGCTGCTGCTGCCCAAGTCTTTTGCTCTGTTCTGAAGTCACTAATAAAGAGTTGGAGTCACTATTTCGATGCCTCATCTCCGTTCTTGCGCCCACATGCCCAGACATAACACTGGCGACGAGGGTGGGATGCGGAGACGATAGAGCTGACTGATCACCGAACGCTAACAGAGCACGTGGCTGAGAGCGCACCAATAAGCGGCAGAATGACTAGCAGCGCTATACCACCCACTCCATTCGATCCGGCTAATGAAGACTGGGACTCGTATATGGATAGGTTCCAGATGTTCCTGGAGACCAACAATCTAAAGGATGCTACGCCTGGCAAGAAACGAGCTGTATTCCTGACCCATTGCGGTCCCGCCATTTTTAAGATGGCAAAGGCACTTGCAAAACCAGCAGAAGTCAAGACAATGGACTGGGACAACCTCGCCCCAATCCTCTGAGCCCATTATGCCCCAGCGGTGCCAACACTCATCAGGAGACATGAGTTTTACCAGGGGGACCAACAGGAAAGCGAAAGTGTTGGGGACTTCATTGCGGACCTCAGAAACCTGGGAGGACTCTGTGGCTTCGCAAATCTTGAAGAAGCCGTGAGAGATCGAATTGTCCTTGGTCTAAAAGACCCCACGACCCAGAGCAAGATTATGGCGAAGGGGGACATCGGCCTCGCAGATATCATCGCCGATGCTACTGCAGCAGAAGCAACCAGGAAGTCAGCAGCTCGAAGGCGCCGAGCGAACGCACCGCACCGCCAACTCGCCAGTGACACTACGCCTCTTTCTGAGAGGCACACAACGACCACCCATCATGAAGACCTCGAATCCTCATCAGAAAGTGAGGAAGAGGAGGTCAACAGACTCAGGTCAGAATGCGATCAGTGAGACCAGCAGAATCGTAAGCCCTCGTATCAATGTGCCGGATGCGGGGGAAATCACCCGCGATCAGACTGCAAATTCCTAGATGCCCTCTGCCATTCCTGTGGAAAGAGGAAAGGCAAATTGCAAAGGCCTGCAGAAGCAAGCGAGGGTCCAGCCCAAACCGAAGAGAAAATAATTTCCGGCAGACATCAGGCACCCCACCAGTGAATCAGGACCGCCCAAGCAACCCATGACACCACTACTACAGAAACCGAACACCAGCCACTTCTACTAGACGAGAAGAGGCGCACCAAACCATCACCATCGGCCATGCTTCATCCCTTGATGCAAGGAAAATCCGAGTGAAGGTCACCATAGAGAATCGACCATGCGTTATGGAAGTCGACTCCGGGTCGTCCCTATCAATGGTCTCCTGGAAAACCCTCAGACAGCTGATCCCTGACATCCGTCGCCAGGACCTCAGCACTCAGAAAATTATATTAAAAGACTACCAAGGAAACAGAATTCCAGTTGCCGGTTCCAGCCACGTCCAAGTCTCTTTCAAAGACCACACTGCAACCCTACCACTCACCGTCGTCGATAGAGATCGGCCCAGCTTGTTAGGCTTGCAGTGGTTCGCGCCGCTAGGAATTGAACTAGCTGGCATCAATCAGACCGAAAGCGATGACTGGGAAGCTGCCCTCGTCCAGGAATTCCAGGACGTTTTTTCCGAGAAGCTAGGCAAGTACAAGGGGTCCCCCATATCGTTTAATCTCAGCCCCGATATTGTGCCCATTCGCCTTAAGCCTCGTCAAGTGCACTTTGCACTTAAACCAAAGATTGATGAACAATTGGACAAATTAATAGCCCAGGGCGTGTTGGAACCGATTGACCACGCCCGATGGGAGACCCCAATTGTAACCCCCATAAAGCCTGACGGATCTTTGAGAATTTGTGGGGATTACAAGGCCACCCTAAATCACGCGCTTCAGCAGAGCGCTTACCCCGTGCCTGTGGTCCAACACCTTCTTCACTCCCTTGGGGGTGGAAAAATATTCGCAAAATTGGACTTAGCCCAGGCGTACCAGCAGTTGCCCGTAGACACAGAGACTGCAGAAGCCCAAACTATAGTCACGCACAGAGGTGCATTCAAGTGTAATAGACTCCAATTCGGAGTGAGTGTAGCACCAGGCATCTTCCAAAGTCTGATGGAAAGATTGCTACAAGGAGTAAAAGGGGTCGTACCATACTTCGATGATGTCCTAATAGCCGCCCCCACTAGAAGCCTACTAGAAAAACGACTACAATTGGTCCTCCAAAAATTCAAAGATGCTGGCCTGAAGGTCAGGAAGGACAAGTGTCAACTGTGTACTGAGAGGGTTGAATTCCTTGGGTACCTTCTTGACAAACAGGGAATTCACCCTACTGGGAAAAAAAATGGCTGCAATAAAAAATGCCCCGAGACCTAAAAACAAAACAGATCTCCAAGCCTTCCTGGGACTCATCAACTTTTATAACATCTTTCTACCCCAGAAGACGACTGTTGCTGAACCCCTGCATAGACTCCTTGACAAGAAGGCTTCCTGGATCTGGGGATATCGAGAAGAGTGAGCCTTTCAGCAAGTAAAAGACCTTTTAACATCAGATGCTGTATTGATACAATATAACGAGACTTTACCCTTAACTGTCACCTGTGACGCCTCACCGTTTGGAGTAGGAGCCATCCTGAGCCACGTCCTGCCAAACGGTACTGAGGCACCTATTGCATTTTTTTCAAGAACTTTATCTAAAACTGAGAGAAACTATAGCCAATTTGATAAAGAGACTCTCGCTATTGTGTCTGCGATCAAACGATTCCATGAGTATGTATATGGAAGATCCTTTTCTATAATCACCTACCACAAACCATTACTTGGCATTTTGGCGGGAAATAAACCGACTCCCCACATCTTATCGCCAAGAATGACACGCTGGTCAGAGTTTCTAGCCACATACGATTACCAACTGCTACACCGACCGGGAAAAGCCATTCCCCACGCAGACGCTTTGAGCCGCTCTCCATTACCAGAAGTCCTAGATGACCCAGCTCCAACCTTATCTACACTACAAATCGAGACACTTCCTTCACCACCGCTGACTGCACAAGACATCGCCTCGGAAACAAGGAAGGACCCTTGTTTGTCACGAGTCCTCAGCTGGGTGGAAAGAGGTTGGCCTGACAACCAACCCAACGACACCTTTAAGCCTTTCAAACACAGGCAGACAGAACTGTTCTCCCAAAAAGGATGTGTCCTGTGGGGAGACAGAGTCATCATCCCAGAGAGACTACAACTTAAGGTCCTAAAACTATTGCATGATGGACATCCGGGCATCGTGCGAATGAAGGCACTGGCACGGAGCTACGCTTGGTGGCCAGGTATAGATAAAAAAATAGAAACCTGGGTGGCAACCTGCAACAAGTGCCAGGAAACTTGCTCCACTCCACCAAAAGCACCACCAACAGAATGGGAAGCACCCCGGGGTCCCTGGTCACGTATCCACACCGATTTTGCGGGACCCACCAAGGGGCATACATTTCTCATAACTGTGGATGCCTATTCTAACTGGCTTGAGGTCCACAAAATGAAGAGCACCAACACAGAGGCAGTCATTAAAAAGCTAAACAGACTATTTGCTACACATGGTTTGCCAGATGTCTTGGTCTCAGACAATGGCCCCAATTCACTGCCTTGGCATTTGAACAGTACCTAGCAGACCGGGGGATACGCCATGCTTTAACATCGCCGGCTCACCCTGCGGCCAACGGCAGGGCTGAACGAATGGTCCAATTCACAAAGAAAACCTTACACAAGATGTAGCAAGGGAACATCCACGACAAGGTGACCAGGATGCTTCTCCTCCAACATATTACTCCAAACAGCACCATGAACAAAACCCCAGCTGAACTCCTGATGGGCAGGAAACTTCGATCACACCTTGACCGCCTACACCCTGCCTATACGCCGGAAAAGCCCCTGGGTTCCAGCAGCAAGTATCGCACGTTCAAGGTAGGCAACCCAGTTTTTGCAAAAAACTTTTCCGGTGACCCATTGTGGGTCCCCGCTATCATAATTCAACTTATGTGGCCCCGTTCCTACCGTTTACAAACTGCTGATGGGAAACTGTGGAAGCGCCATATCGACCAACTACGCTCCAGACTGGCACCTACCCCCGTCACAAGCCCTGAACTTCAAACCTGGGGGGGGAAGGGAAATCGAGGGGGCCGGAAAAGAACTAGTATCCGACCCAGTACTCGAAACCCAGCAATCAGCACAACCAAACCTAGGATATTCACCTTCCGAAGATGAGCCGGGGCAGATGGTCGTCTCTCCATGAAGCAGCACTGCGGCGTCGGCAAACCCAGAGAATCCAGATGACAGCCTTGATGGGAGTAGAGATGACAACCCCGAGTCACCCAGCGGAGAAGTCAGACCCTCATTGCCACCGAGTTCAACGAACAGCCCGCCAGAACCAGAGTCCGGGCAAAGACTGGTAGAGCAACGCAGATCAGGTAGACAGGTGAGACAACCTGCCTATCTGCGAGAATACATCACCCCACCCTTGAGACGGAACCTAGGGGGGAGGGGTGTTCCGAACTAAGCAAGCTCGTTGGCTTGCAATTCTAATAGTTTTATTTCCACGACAGGTTTGTAAACCTGCACTTCTGATTGTCCCGCTGATAGCGGATTGTGATTGGTCACTTTTGGCTGATCTGATTGGCTGACAGCGGGTCGCCGCTGATTGGACGCTCCCAGCGCGGCAAACTCAAACCATTGAGTGTTGTGACAGCAGCCAGCTCTATAAAAGGAGCTGCTGCTGCCCAAGTCTTTTGCTCTGTTCTGAAGTCACTAATAAAGAGTTGGAGTCACTATTTCGATGCCTCGTCTCCGTTCTTGCGCCCACATGCCCAGACATAACAGAGAGGACCGACACTATAAACATCAGACTCAACATTGCATCCCTTGAGTTACTGCAGAATTTGGAACAATCTCTTATCCACATTCTATACAAAATGTCCTTCCCCACCTCCCAACACACACACACACACACACACAAACACAATTTTCATTTGTCTGATCATGTCTAAAATTAAAATTAAGAGCTAAGTAGAGATAATATAAAAATCTGAGCAGCTTCAATGAAAATAACTTTTTTGCTACAAAACAACCATTTTGGTTTAGAATACTCCTGCAAACAGTGAAGGTGAAATAATAGTACATTGGCAGTTCTGAGACTACGAATTTTCCCTGCTGTAACTAATAACTGGAAGGGGGAGAAACACATTTAAATGAGATCTACAGAAAGTCACCCCAAAAAAGGGACATTGGAGCAGCATGGGGCAGAAATGGGAAAAATAGCAACCCGAAGGCAGTGTGCAAATAAGAAAACAGACCATCCACTAGTACCTCAGAGATGAAACAATTACAAATGAAATGTAAGCTTTGCTCTGTTTTCAAATAAATCCGCTTGGCAGTCCATATCAGCTGGCATTGTGAGACTGACTATCTGTTGAATTCTGGCATATTTATCATCAGAGAAGATAGCAAAATTATGTCAGGCACTACATAGCTTAATGATAGGGTATGTATTCTACATGTCAATAGTCCCATTTTTATTTTTTGAAATCATTGCTTGAAGATATCAGAAGACAGTCAATGCATATGTGTTGAATCTCAATGCACAAAAATGGAAAGATATTTTAATCCACATAATGGAGGAATGGCTAGGAAAAAAATTGATGGAACTAGCAGATGTGGCTAAATTGACTGCTCTAAATCAAAGAAAATAACACATCCAACTTTGTTTCTGGTTGGAAACAAAGGTTCTGGAATGTGCTTGAAATGGAAAAATGTGCTTGAAATGGAAAAACTGAAGCTTTGGATTTTGCTGATTAGATAACTTCGTTGTTATAGAAATGGCTGGTACATACTGTATTAATATCTCAAAGTAAAAAGTTGAGGCTGTAATGTTACTATTTTATCTTTCTGTGTTATAAGGAGTTTGAAATCAACTCTTTTCTTCATTTTTCACCCTTAACCCCATTTCTTTCTCTTCCTTTTCTCCTCTCCCATTTCCTCACTATTTTCATTTTCCTATGGATTTTATATCTTGATTTTATTTATTGATTTTATTTATATATGATCTGAGCTAGAGTCTCTCTATAAATACTGGTATGGAGGTTGGCTGTGTGGTCATTTCTTGATTGGTTGATGGAGTTGATGTTTGCAGATTGGCTGGCCTTTTCGTAAGAACATGTGTGGCTGAGGTATTGGCTGTGTGTCTATCAGCCTCCTGTGTTGCAATGACCTAGGTCAGTGGTCCCCAACCTTTTTTGTACCAGGGACCGGTTTCAAGCAGAAACATTTTTTCAAGGACCGGGGGGAAGGGGAAGAATCGAGTTTGGTAGTTTGCTTGCAGACGTTTCATTACCTGACTAGGTAACATCTGATGTTGTTACCTAGTCGGGTAATAAACGTCTGCCAGCAAACCACCAAGTTCAGGGAGCGCCTCGGCCCTGCCTCCCTCAGCCCCATCCCTCAGGTGTCTCCTCCCTCCCTCAGGTGTCTGCCTCGTTCCTCTCTCAGTCGCTCTCTCGCTCCTCCAGCAGCCCAAGAAGCCGGGAGGGGTGGCTTTCCTGTCGCCACAGCTTCCCGAGCGCCCGTTTCACCCCACCCGCCCGCCCGCCCGCTCGGCAGTTCAATCCACAGTGCTCCATTCTACCTGCCTGCCTGCCTGCCTTCTTCGTTTCGGAGCAGCTTCGGCTGATAAAAAGAGGCGAATAGTTATTATTCTCAGCGAAGCTGCTCCCAAACAACCAGACAGGCAGGCAGGCAGAACGGAGCACTGTGGATTGAACTGCGAGCGCAGCGAGCGGGCGGGTGGGGTGAAACGGGCGCTTCGGGGAAGCTGCGGCGACAGGAAAAGCCACCCCGCCCCCCGGCTTCTTTGAAGCAGTTTCTTCCTGGAGGAAGAAGGAGGAGCGAGAAAGCGACTGAGAAAGCTGAGCCAGAGAGCAGGACAGGCTTCGGTTGCTTCCTCCCTCCCCTTCTTTCATTTGTGTCCTTGATCCCCGATCCCAGCAGCATTCACAGAAGGCGAAGAAAGCCGCCATTTTTTAAAAAAAAATTTTCTTTGCGGCCCGGTAAAGAGTGCTCCACGGCCCGGTACCGGTCCGCGGCCCGGTGGTTGGGGACCCCTGACCTAGGTAATGGGCTGTGAGAGACGGCAGCTCAGTTCATGCTTTGCTCACAAAAGCACGATGCTGAAAGCACCAGCCTGAAGATGGCGAGTGGGACCTCGTTGAAACGTTTCCAAGATACTCTCAATATTACATGGGAAAAGACCTGAACACGCCAATATCTATATATCTACATCTACATCTACATCTACATCTACATCTACATCTACATCTACATCTACATCTATCTATCTATCTATCTATCTATCTATCTATCTATCTATCTATCTATCTATCTATCTATCTATCTATATGGTATTCAGCTTTGTTTGGGTATTTTCCCACATCATTATAGTTGTGCTTTTAAAGTTGTAGCAACGTTTCGGCAGAATCTCATCTGCCATCATCAGGCTTCTGTATTGTGTTCGTCTGTGAGTCAGACTTTCACAGCCGTTTCAGTTTTAAATTTGGGGCTAGCCTACTGCTGTGCCAGAATGGTTTTTTCTTCATCCTGATTGGTTGGGAGTCTTGGTCTGTGTTTATTGGTCTTGGAGTTTGCTGTGTTCTGCTTGATTGGTGTTTCTAATATCTTCTGTCTGTTTTGTGGCTTTTTTTGTCTTGATTGGCTGGCAACATTGTGTTCCTGTATTGGAGGCTTTTAGTGAGGCTTGGCTCTGAGTAAATGGACAGCTATCATTTATTAGGAAGCTAGGTTTCATCTGGGTGCCTGGTTGGGGTGTGTTTGAGCTGGAGGTATCAGGGAGGATCTGTTTGTGCCCAGGTGTTTGCCTGGCTTGTGGTGTGGAGATTTTTTTGTTTGTGAGTGCAGGCTTCCAAATAATTGACAGTCTGGTGGAATCATCTCTTCTATTCATGCTTTCAGATCTTTTTTCAATCTCTATGGCTTTTCTGATAATTCTGTGGCTGGAGTTTTCTATAGTGGCTAGGGTTTTGGTGCCATTGAAGTCGATGCTATGACCTGTTGCTTTCATGTCTTGGACTAGTGAGGAAACTCTTGGAATCATCAAAAATAAATACCAACCAGCTAAATACCTCATGGAACTAGCAGAACACTGCCTAACCAACACGTATTTCATATACAAAGGACAAAGATACAAGAAAATTGAAGGAGCCCCTATGGGATCACCACTGTGACCCATCATTGCAAACCTGTTCATGGAAGAATCTGAATCCAGAGCCCTAGCTAATGCTACCCACAAACCCAAACTATGGTTAAGATACATCGATGACACATTTGTGATTTGGCCCCATGGAAAAGAAAACCTAAACAATTTTCTAACACACCTAAACAGCACACACCCCAAAATCAAGTTCACCATGGAAACAGAAACAAACAAACAACTACCATTCCTAGATGTACTAATCTACAAAAAAACAGATGGCACACTAGGACACACCATATACCAGAAGAAAACACACACCAACCGCAACCTCAACGCCCAATCCCATCACCACCCAGCACAGATAAACTCCGTGGCTAAAACACTAATTGCCAGAACCAAACGCCTGGCAGACAAGACACACATAAAGACTGAACTATGCACCCTGACTAAAATACTGACAGCTAACAGCTTCCACAAAAGCAAAATCACCAGCTTGATCCACAAAAACATACTGAGACATAATGGAGACCTAGAAGATGAACAGACCCATGGAACAGCTGTCCTACCCTACATAAGAGGTACTACAGACAAAATCAGTAAGATACTACACACGCATCACATCAAGACTGCCTTCAAAACAGACAGAAAAATAGCAGCCATCCTAAGAAACCCCAAAGATAAAATTGACCTGGAAAACCAAGGCATATATGAAGTCCCCTGTGCATCATGCCCTGCTACATACATCGGACAGACCAATAGAAGAATAAGTACCCGCCTGGATGAACACAAAAATGCAGTAAAAAAGCTGAAACACACTTCCTCACTAGTCCAACACATGAAAGCCACAGGTCATAGCATCAACTTCAATGACACCAAAACCCTAGCCACTATAGAAAACCCCAGCCACAGAATTATCAGAGAAGTCATAGAGATTGAAAAAAGACCTGAAAGAATGAATAGAAGAGATGATTCCACCAGACTGTCAATTATTTGGAAGCCTGCACTCACAAACAAAAAAATCTCCACACCACAAGCCAGGCAAACACCCGGGCACAAACAGATCCCCCTGATACCACCAGCTCAAACACACCCCAACCAGGCACCCAGATGAAACCTAGCTTCCTAATAAATCATAGCCGTCCATTTACTCAGAGCCAAGCCTCACTAAAAGCCGCCAATACAGGAACACAATGTTGCCAACCAATCAAGACAAAAAAAGCCACAAAACAGACAGAAGATATTAGAAACACCAATCAAGCAGAACACAGCAAATTCCAAGACCAATAAACGCAGAGCAAGACTCCCAACCAATCAGGATGAAGAAAAAACCATTCTGGCACAGCAGTAGGCTAGCCCCAAATTTAAAACTGAAACGGCTGTGAAAGTCTGACTCACAGACGAACACAATACAGAAGCCTGATGATGGCAGATGAGATTCTGCCGAAACGTTGCTACAACTTTAAAAGCACAACTATAATGATGTGGGAAAATACCCAAACAAAGCTGAATACCATATATGTGTGTGTGTGTGTGTGTGTGTGTGTGTGTGTGTGTGTGTGTGTGTGTGTGTTTGCATGTATATGTATATGTATATATGTATATGTGCATATATATATATATATATATATATATATATATATATATATATATATATATATATATATATATATATATATATATATATATATATATATATATATATATAATGTTTTCTTAAGTTTTGCGGTACTTACATGTATGGTGTTCGGCTTGGTTGGGTATTTTCCCACGTCATTGTAGTTCTTTTAAAGTTGTAGCAACGTTTCAGCAGAATCTCATCTGCCATCATCAGGCTTCTGTATTGTGTCCGTCTGTGGGTCAGACTTTTACAGTGGTTTCAGATTTAAATTTGGGGCAGCCTATTGCTGTGCCAGAATGGTTTTTCTTCATCCTGATTGGTTGGGAGTCTTGGTCTGTGTTTATTGGTCTCGGAGTTTGCTGTGTTCTGCTTGATGGGTGTCTCTGATATCTTCTGTCTGTTTTTTGGCTCTTTTTGTATCTTGATTGGCTGGCAGCATTGTGTTACTTTAATGGAGGCCTTTAGTGCAGCTTGGCTTCGGGTAAATGGACGGCTATCATTAGTTAGGAAGCTGGGTTTCATCTGGGTGCCTGGTTGGGGTGTGTTTGAGCTGGAGGTATCAGGGGGATCTGTTTGTGCCCAGGTGTTTGCCTGGCTTGTGGTGTGGAGATTTTTTGTTTGTGAGTGCAGGCTTCCAAATGATTGACAGCCTGGTGGAATCATCTCTTCTGTTCATGCTTTCTGGTCTTTTTCAATCTCTATGGCTTCTCTGATGACTCTGTGGCTAGGGTTTTCCATAGTGGCCAGGGTTTTGGTGCCATTGAAGTTGATGCTATGACCTGTAGCTTCCATGTGTTGGACTAGTGAGGAAGTGTGTTCCAGCTTTCTGACTGCATTTTGTGTTCATCCAGGCGGGTACTTATTCTTCTATTGGTCTGTCCAATGTATGTGGCCGGGCATGATGCACAGGGGACTTCGTATATGCCTTGGTTTTCCAGGTCAATTTTATCTTTGGGGTTGCTAAGGATGGCTGCTATTTTTCTGTCTGTTTTGAAGGCAGTCCTGATGTGATGTCTGTGTAGTACCTTACTAATTTTGTCTGTAGTACCTCTTATGTAGGGCAGGACAGCTGTTCCATAGGTCTGTTCATCTTCTGGGTCTCTATTATGTTTCAGTGTGTTTTTGTGGATCAAGCTGGTGATTTTGCTTTTGTGGAAGCCGTTGGCTGTCAGTACTTTAGTCAGGGTGCATAGTTCAGCCTTAATGTGTGTCTTGTCTGCCAGGCGTTTGGTTCTGGTAATTAGTGTTTTAGCCACGGAGTTTATCTGTGCTGGGTGGTGGTGGGATTGGGCGTTGAGGTAGCGGTTGGTGTGTGTTTTCTTCTGGTATATGGTGTGTCCTAGTGTGCCATCTGTTTTTTTGTAGATTAGTACATCTAGGAATGGTAGTTGTTTGTTTGTTTCTGTTTCCATGGTGAACTTGATTTTGGGGTGTGCGCTGTTTAGGTGTGTTAGGAAATTGTTTAGGTTTTCTTGTCCATGGGGCCAAATCACGAATGTGTCATCGATGTATCTTAACCATAGTTTGGGTTTGAGGATGGCATTGGCCAGGGCTCTGGATTCGAATTCTTCCATGAACAGGTTAGCAATGACAGGTGACAGTATATGAATACCATATATATATGGTATTCAGCTTTGTTTGGGTATTTTCCCACGTCATTATAGTTGTGCTTTTAAAATTGTAGCTGCTTTTAAAATTGTAGCAACGTTTTAGCAATATATATATTGGCGTGTTCGGGTCTTTTCCCATGTAAGATTGAGAGTATCTTGGCAACGTTTTGACGAGGTCCCACTTGCCATCTTCAGGCTGGTGCTTTCAGTTTCGTGCTTTTGTGAGCAAAGTGTGATCAGAGCTGCCATCTCCCTATATATACTGGTGGGGAGGTTGGCTGTGTTGTCATTTCTTTATTGGTTGATGGAGTTGATGTTTGCAGATTGGCTGGCTTTTTCGTAAAAACATGTGTGGCTGAGGTATTGGCTATGTGTCTATCAGCCTCCTGTGCTGTAACGACCTGGGTAATGGGCTGTGTGATGACCTTCTGAGTTCTATTGTTGTGACATCCTGGAGATATATATAGTATCTTGCAGATGTTTCATTATAAAACTAGGCAACATCATCCATGCACCAGTTCACCAAGAAAACCATCAAGCTACTACACAAATTCTTGCCAGACTCAGGACTCTACTATCAGCATCTACAATATACTCTATGAATTATTAGGGAGGGACTGCCTTTACCCCTTTTTCTTCATATATGAAACTTGGTTGGGCTGCCTTTTACTCCTAAGGAATGCATCCCCTCTCTCCTTGGAATCCATCTTCTCACTACATTCTATCACACATTGCATGATGTGAGAAACCACATCATGATTATGGTTTATTCACTAAAGTATGGTTAACATAATAATGAATTATTACAATGGGCAAAGCCAACCTTTGGATTTAACAGCTGCATCACATGATATCCATTTACAGGATTGGTCCACAGCAAGGTGGAGCAGGAAATCTCCTCAAAAGTTATTTGTTTGCAGCTACAATTGATATAGGCTAGGCTGATACAGAAAAAAAGAATATTTATTAGTGAAAGGATTCTCAAAACAGTTTGCCTACCTTTGTCTATCCACACCTCCAAAACACCTGTCCTAGACTTCTTCCTTTTTACAGTGAACTTTAAATCAGATCCTAAACTTGTAGTCTCTGTCTTATTCCTCCCCCTGGGGTAGGGTTACTAGATCTGAAGACCTGAAAATGAAATGAGACTTCCACAATATCAGTGGTTGCCAACCAGTGGGCTGGGGACCACTGGTGGTCTGTGAGAAAATTTTGGTGGTCTGCAGAGAAATGTCCCCCCCCCCACAAAGCATCCCCCCCAGAGCAATTAATCCAGGCTGCACAGGAACACAAGGCTGCACCACCCACATGGCCCGCCCACCCGCTGGCCCCCAACTTTCGGCCAAGCGGAAACCTTACCTTGAGTAGAACCACACAAGCTGGAACTGGAAGGTAAGATCAATGGCGGGGAAGGGAAATACACCCTGGGGTGTCTTGCTGACATTGGTGGGAAAGTCAGTCCCATATTCCAGAACTGCAGTATTCACAGGACTGGCCCTTTGGCCATCCCAGAGCAGCTGCTCCTCCACCCGGGTGCACCGGCCTGTCATGGACTGCAGGAGCTGCTCCAGGATGAACAAAGGGCCAGTCCTGTGACTACTGCAGCTCTGGAATAAGACAGCAGCTTTCCCACCAATGTCAGCAAGCCACCATCAGTCAAAATTCATTTTAGTGGTCCGCAGGATTTAAAATTATGATTTTGGTGGTTCCTGAGGTCCAAAAGGTTGGCAACCCCTGCACTATATGGCAACAAAGAATTAGTGTTTTCTATCTCTCTTTCTAGTGGTCATCATCTAGACTTTCACAATCCAGATCTGGTGACCCTGCCCAGTGTAGTAATTCCTGTTACCCACCTCCTCTTCATTGGAAAGACAACTTCTGATTCCCTCTACTCTGAGTTTCTAAGTTATAGACAGAAAGCCTACATGCATACAATTAGCATATGAGAATGGGAATGCTAAAAGAACTCCGGTGCTTTCAAATTTGTACAATATGGGGCAGAAAAGATTTTTTTTTTACAGTTCAGATAATACAATACAGGAGTAGTGTGAATATTCTAGCACACAGGTGACATGAGATCTGATTTTCCTAGCCTTGTCAGACCAATTCTATTTTGCACTATACAAATGTAATACCCATACTTTGGACCTTATCAGAAATTGTCTCTTGGAGATAGCACCACTTTTGTACCTTTGAATCCCTGATAAACACAGTATGGATGTATTATTATTTTTGTGTGGTTGCTACCATAATTATAATTATCCTCTAAACTAATAGCCAATAATAGTAGGCAAAGGAACAACAGAATCTCATTATGAAGATTGCTTTTAAAAGCCCAGCAGAGACTTCTTGTCCTTCCTAACATCTAATTAAGTATTTCCTTGGGTGGCAACGTTCTGATTTATACTGGAGAAAAATACATGCAGTCTCAAGATAAAAGGGTTATTCTAGCTAAGCTCAGATGGCCAATGTAACTATGAGAATCCTATTGAATGATACTCAGCTAGCAGTGAAATTTGGCCATGATCCCACTGCGCATTAAATGAAACTCAGAATAGCAAAATTTGGGAGTTTCGCACAGGGAATTTGCTGAACAGCAGCCTGAAAATGGAGGGAAGAGCAAAAGTAATTCCAGCTTAATGCACATCTTTCCATAAAAAGAAAAATGCAATGGATTGGCTTATATGATGGATTGAATTTCTTCAAGGCCACAGAACTGGATCTAAGATGTAGCAAGCACATGCCAAGAATGGTTAGCAGAAGGCCAAAAGATTTTCCAACTAATAAGACCGAGGGGCAGGGGAATACACATTTCATCTCCTTTCAGGAAGAGAAACCCGAGACTGGCTGGCAAATTTATGCAGCCCCCAGAGACTTGCCTAAAGCCTGCATGTAGATGGTTCTTTGTAATGCATCTGGGGATTTAACACACAAGTCCTTTCAGACATTTGCCACATGATAGGAAAGTCAAGACGACACTGGTACTATCACCTTGGGCAGCTTGTCATCTTGGAGAACATTAAAAGCTTCCTTCTACCATTCGGCAATTTGTTCATTTATTCATTTATTTGTTCATTTATTACGTTGACTGGCATCAGCTCTCCAAGGATTTGGTCTGAGGATTTTTTAATGCTACTTGATCTTTTCCATTGGATCGAGGACTCTTTTGTGTATGAAGCATATCCTCTGCCTTCAGGCTACGGTAAAAACACAAACACATGGAGACACAGCATCCAAGAATATGTCACCACATTATTACCCTACTAGGGTTACCATGTGACATGAATCACAGCTGTTTGGGTTAAAAGGCAACAAGTAGCACTGAATTATAAAAGACCTCTTTGCAACACAGTATGTTACATAGATAGTCTAAAACAAAGTTTAATTGCAGAATAGACTGTACACTGAACAAGAACAATAGTGCTGCTGCTCCTGTGTCCAGGCACTTTTACAAGACAAAAAATAGTTCAAAAAGCCAAGGTGACTGCTATGATCAAATAACACTGGTCTACAAGTTTTAGGAAATTATCAACCTCCGAGATAAAATGTGTTAATTTTACATATTTTGATTAGATGAATTAGAAAACAGGTGATAAAAGTGCTGGTTGGCTAAATTTTTCAAGGTATTTCACAATAAAGATTTATACACAGGAGAGTATATTTGCCTACAAGGGAAGGAGGTGTCTAATGATCATGATGCCTTGTAACTTAGCACTTAGACTTTTATAGTGCTCCGTAGCACTTTACAGCCCTCTCTAAGCGGTTCACAGAGTCAGCATATTGCCCCCAACAATCTGGGTCCTCATTTTACTTACCTTGAAAGGATGGAAGGCTGAGTCAACCTTGAGCTGGCGGGAATTGAATGCCAAACTGCTTGCAGTCAGCAGTCAGCTGAATTAACTTGCAATATTGCATTCTAACCACTGCATCACTACAGTTCTTTTATATACAGTACTTATTTTCATGGATTGGCTTTGAGAGGGAGGTCAAATCTCAGTGCTATACACTCCTGGGCTCTCAACCACTGTTCAATAATGGAACATTGTCAATTTTAAAAGATGTTACTGCTGTACCAATGAGTGGTTCATTGTTCACCTGCCCTGCCTTAGCTGTGAATCAATAAACTCCTTAGGGAAATCATTGCATCTTATTCATAGCCTCATCAAATCCTTTCCCTTTCAGCTAGCAGTGGACTTGTTCCAGCCACCCCTTTCATGCACAAGGCTGATCATCATATGACTCAAATGTGTAAATGTTACCAGGTTCTTTTTTTTTTTTTTTACGCATGAACATTATATTAAATAAATCACAATAAAACTATCTTACAAAGAAAACAAAGACTTTGTTAGGAATAACATAGGTTACCTAACGTAGTTTGGGTAAAATAATATATATAAACTATGATAGTGAGTTTATGTGTGTGTCACTTTAAACTGCAAAGCATGTAATTTTGGGTGCGGCTGTAAATCGCCATAAGAGGGAGCAAGAGAACCTGATTGCTGGCTTACTGGATTGCTTGCTGACGATGATGGATTGATGGTGTGATAACTGCGTGTTCTTTGCTGTTGCTGAAGAAAGAAAGGAGGTTTGACTTCTTCATATCTCTACTGCGAAGAGATATATTGCTGGACTGATTTTGTAAGTTTACTGACCTCTTTTTCGACACTGGACTTTGCAACTGATTAATCCCCGGACGGACTGAACTAGTGTATGATATATGGACTGTTTGACTATGCTATAACTATTACTGGAATAAACTATTTAACTAGCACATTGTATCTGTTTTACTGAGTGTAAACTACAACAACGTTTATCTCACATATTTGCCTGCCTGCCTGACTGCCGTGCAGGTTCTGCTAGGCTGTATATCCCTAACAGACTTTAAAAAGAAATAAGAATGAGTACTAAGCAATGAATCTTTGAAGGAGGCTAATTGATCAGAATCCAGGAGACTTGCTTTCCTTAAATTTTCTGGATCCTGGATTTAGGCAGGCATAGCAATGTACACAAATTTACAAAAATTGAGAAGCGGGGGTGTTACACAAATATATCCAGCCAGACTGGCCTTATTTTACTGAGAAAATGAACGAGCTCAATGTTTTCAGTCATTTTGGGCACTCAGATTGATGAAGGAGCACTTTTAGGATAGCTTGATAACACAAGGATATGCTCATATACGCACATACATAATCAGGTTATTATGCCACTTGAAAGTTATGTTGAACTTTTCCAACAGCTTCTTCTGTGGCCTGAGTTCAGTTTTGTGATCGATGGCCTTGGATTGCCCACAGCTGCATTCCTCCAGACACTTGAGTGTTCCAAAGATGTCCCAAAATACCGGAGCTATTTTGGGATCAAGGGAGTGATAAATTCATACAAATAAGAAGTGCAAGAATTCAAGGGGCAGGGAGAGAAGTCTTGTAGGCAACCAAACAAAAACACAGGAGTCTATTTTGAAGCACAAGTGTGGGATAGTGAATGATCGTGGCTGATATATTTTTGTCAGTTTCCTGGATATGACCCAGTTTAAAGCAGAAGCTCAGGGCAAAGAGATCACAATTCAGTTTGAATTTCTTATTAATGTCCACAGACTAGAGTCCAGCTGTTTACTGGGGAGCTTAGAGTCAAACTAAACTGCGATTAGAGAAAGTTACATAGGAAAAAATGGGCTGTTCCTTCAGATACAATTCCATCTTTCAAATTAAATAGTTTGGCAATTTCTATGCAAAGTCTAACCCACAAGAAGTTTCTCTGTCTCCAAAAACAGGACTATAAAATATGTCTGCTTGGACTTTGAAGAAGTGGGATAGAAAAAGAAGATTCTTGAGAATACCATGGGTAGAAGACAAACAAATGGTTCGTTGAATCAAGACAGAGTTCTCACCTGAGACACAAATGACCTGGCTAAAATTGTCATATTTTGGACACAATATGCAACTATCTAGCTCTCTTGAGAAGTCTATAAGGCTGGGAAAAGAAGAAGAAGAGACAGAGAGACAGAGAGACAGAGAGACAGAGACAGAGACAGAGACAGAGACAGAGAGAGAGAGAGAGAGAGAAGAGAGAAAGAAAGAAAGAAAGAAAGAAAGAAAGAAAGAAAGAAAGAAAGAAAGAAAGAAAGAAAGAAAGAAAGAAAGAAAGAAAAGAAAAGAGGACAGTCTAATGCAGAGTTGATGGGCTCAATCATAGCAGTGAAGAATGTTTTGATAAAAGACCTGAAAGACCAGATAGGAGGCAGATCTTCCTAGTGGAAATCTATTTATGTGATTGCCAACAGGTGATGCTGACTTGATGGCCCAAATATATCACCATTCATGAGGTCATAGATTCAACTCTAATTAGTGATGGCAAACGCAAGCCTAATATATTGATGTTCATTGAGCATAACTCAATGATAGAATATAAATTCAAGTCATGTCTCTAATTCAATTCTTCAGACTTATTCAAGTACAAGATCTTGGATAATATGCTGAGAAGCATCCTATTTCAGAAGGTCCTTCAGAACAGATTGGGCTGCATAGTACAAAGCATTGAGCTGCAAGGCAAACTTGATTATCTATGGTAATAACCCCATAGTTTGGTTTCCATTAAATGATAAGTACATTCTGAAATGTCACAGAAGCCCTAAAAATACCATCTCTTTTGTATATATCTGCACTCTTTGATTTACACTACTGAATCTCTGACTGCATTTCAGTGAAAAGCATTTCATTTTGCAGAACTCAGAAGGAGCATGTTTTGCATCCCTTTTCACCCTAAACAAAGTAGCTTTGTCAGGCTGGCATCTATTTTAATGTGCCCATTGAAGGATTAAAATGCTAATTAATATGAATAAGGGGGTTGAGAATATGGCCATAAATGAGTAAGTGTTGCGTCTTGCTAACTGTTGGGTCTTGTGCATTGTTTAATCAACAGATAGATGAATGTCAACTGTCAACATTAGACGTATGACACTGACTATTTGGAATGCATTTAAAGCCTGAGATGCTTATCCTACTTTTCAGGTCCTAAGTCACAACGCAAACAGCTTATTCCTTCATTTTTCTCCTGCTTTTGTATAATTTTGACTGCCTTTCTTTCCAGGCCTATTCATCTACTTCAATAAGCTTCCTTACTGGTTTCATATTTTTTTTCTGCTATCAGTCCTATCATTGTTACCAGCAAAAGCTTGGGTGTCTGTCGCAGTTCCTTTCCCATCAGTTTTTGCCCAGCCTGAGAGTCCATCCGATTCCCATCTTTTATTTCGCCCTCTTGCTTCCCTCCTTCCTTTGATTGGGTTCCCTTGCAATTGCCATTTCAGGGACTGAGATTCTAGATGTCTTCACATTTTAAGCTGTTCTCCCCAGAGCTGATCAGCTGAAAAGATCTTGCTGCTACATAAAGGAGGATGACATCAGCTATTTGCAGAATAACCATGACAACTCTCTGGAGACCAACAGGGCTGCTCCACAGGCTTTGAATCAAGAAGGGAAGGCTCAGTCTCTCCACAGGACTGAGCCAGGACCCCAACATTTAATTGGAGTTGGCTGTTTTTCTTTTGGGAGGTGGGCTTTGAGCCGTTTTATGAATAGGTGGGGGCTCCACTTTCACAAGACTTTTCAGCAGTAAAACTAGCCTTGCAGACAGTGCAGGTAATGAATAACAATCTGGAAACTGTAATTGGAAGGGCTAGAATATAGCACAGAATTTCAGAGGAGCTTGGGGAGAAATCTCTGGGACAAAAGGGGATGGATCGCCACTGGAATGTTTTGAAGAGTTACATGTATGTCTACCAATATGCCTCACTTGCAACTAGATGGATTTATAGTCATTTTTTCTTCTATGTTTTGCTCCATGTTTGCCATCCTATAATTTAAAATTTTTAGGAGGTGGGGGAGAACTTGTGAAGATTTTAGCATCCAGCCAAATGTTAAAATCTCTACTAGCTCCACCACCAGGATACGGGGCTAACTATTCAACAATCATGTGAAGACCTGAGGCACGGCACAAGCAAAGGTGAGATATTTAGATGAATATGGATAGGCACTCATCCACTTGAATTAAAATCCTGTATAATTTGATGGATTCTCTTTCTGTATACATCAAAATGTCTTTGCATTGATGTTGAACATGAAGCAACCAGGCTGTTTAAGGGGTTTTTTTTTTAATTGATATTATTTTTCAGTCACTCCATATTGCCTTTCAAAGTCTCCTTTACAGACAGGAGGCTAATGGCAGAATCTCCTAATTTGCCTTAATTGGATAATCTCAGCTAAATAGCAGATATACTAAGAGGGTAGGAGGTGTAAATTTAATTCAGTCTCCATCATTGAAATTGATCATAGAATCTGTATCTGTACAACACAGGTCACCAAAGCCTCATTTACACAACTACTTCTTGCTGTCCAACCTGCCTCTTTATTTCACTTTGGAAGACCTAAGGAAAGAGTCCTACTAAAACAACAGTAGCCATAATAAATGCCAGCTTTAGATTCTGTGGGCTATGGAAAAAAAAAAGATCTTTTCTACGATACATTTTGTAAGCTAGACCTAGCTTAAGGATATATTTTTGGCTAAAACAAAATTTTTGACTTATTGGTTTTTGTAATGAATTTTTGCATTATTTCATTTATAACTGGTGATCTACCAGTTCTTTGAGTGAAGAGATGGTGAATACTTGATTCTTATATCCAAATTCAAGTGACCACAAGTTGACAGCAAAAATAATTTTCTACATCTCCTTGCTGCCATCCAATTGTCATTTGGATCTCTGCAGGCCTGTTGTGATAACCCCAAACTCAGCAAGGTATTTTCTCTGCTGCAGAAACAGTAAAGACTCTTGTGTACAAAAACTAATTAATTTATTACTGCATAAATTTCCACAGGTCATAATCCATTTCCATTTGTTTTAAAGGAAGGAAGGGTTACCATTTCTGCAACAATTGCTGTCTCCTTCTACTGCGATTCCCAAATCAACTGTCACCTCTACAGGAGAAGCAGAAGCTGGAAGGAAGCTCTTGAAGTCGCTGGCAGCTCCCTGGCACTGCTTTCTTCTTTCATATTCTTCCTGCTCCTGCTAGTGAAAAGAAGAGAGACAAGAGAACAATAGGCATGCTACACCAAAGCTGCAAAAATCCAGGTGACCACTAGATGAAAAAACAGGACATCCCTTTTGTACTACCAAGTAGACACTGGAAAGTTGCAGCCCAGGTATTGTAGCTTTTGAGGATTGTGTACCTGTGGGTGTCCTATGAGAGGAAGTGAAGGAATGCTGTTGCAATTCCAAATGATGGAAGGAAAGGAGGTCTCTCCTGAGATAAAGGCCACACTGGAATGTTGGTAAGGGATATCTTCAGTGACTAAGAAGACTCCCATAGAGTTCAGACCTTCTGCAGTGGATTCTTTATCATAGACTGCTTTTCATTATGACTGCCCAGAATCAACTGCCACAGCTTGGAGGCAGGATCCAGATTTAAGCTCTCTTACCAATGTGAAGGCCCATCTGAGAAGTTTTGTTTGTGATCCACAGAGGTCAACCTACATCCCTTCTGTGTTATAGACAGGGTTTTTCCTCCTGATGGGAAATTTCAAAGCAATGAATGTTGAGGAAAGATTAACACATAATTCCTTTACACACAGCTCTCTACTGTTTATATATTCATGGCTTAGCTCTCCTTCTTTCTACTTTAGTATTTTATTGTGGCTCCAGTCAGGAACCTCTGTTCTGTTTTCTTTGAAACTCCCTTAAACTGAACGCTATGGCCTGCTGCATAGAGTTCTTTCAGCATCAGCTGCCATTTGCTATTCAGGATTTGTGGATGAAATGTCAAAAGCTCACAATGCTGATGTTTTGCATTTTAGTGCAAAGGATCTTAGCCAACATTCCAGCTGTCCAAGAAAGCTTATTACATGATCTGAAAATGGACAGAAGCCATTTGCTGAGTGAACACACCATGGCTAATTTTTCTACCATTATCCAACTTTCTCCTTATTGGCAAAAGCTAACAATTGCAACTGAGCCAGGCCTGGAGCAGCCAATGAACTTGATAAACTTAAAAGTGTGCAACTTCGCAGTCTTGCAGGGCTGTAACGATAATACTATATGACAATTTCCTCATCAGTGTTTGAGCTTGCAGGAAGCAATTTCACCATTTCAACACATGCAAGTAATACATGCCTAAAGAAAGCTTTAGTTCTCCACCCACCCCTTTCTGAATCAGATTAACTGCTTCAAAGAACAGAGTGGGTGGAGCCTCTGTCTACATCTGGAAAGCAGCATTCTCTCCACATGTGATTCACTTAGCAATCCTAAATAGTGGGAGAGTGAAACAGCACACCCCCTGCAATTTTCAAAGCCTTTCTGTGATGCTCACTAACCAAGGCAGGTGGTGGGTAAGGCTTAACTTTCTTTTTTCACATCTGGAATTCCCCCTCTCCCATTGGAAGCAGTGTGGAATTAGGCCTCATCAGAGAACACTCTCCACAGATGTATCTGCACCATCCTACTTTCAGGATTGTTGGACTTCTCCTCACGCTCTTGTAGTGAGATCATTCCCTACCCCACCCCCTTGGAGCAAAACTGTATTCATTTTTATGAATAGTTTTATATTTGTGCTTTCATGTTACTATTATCACTGCGGTTAACCATTTAATGCCCTTGATAAAACTCAAAAGTGCCCAAAAAACAGAAATCTCAGTTAAGTCCATCTACTTTCAATTAATATTTTGCATGCAGTAGGAATATTTCACATCTACTGATCTGTCTTGCGTTAACTGATTCTATATAAGCCCTTGCTGGTCTTTTTTCTTTGCCTACATTGATAGGAGTTTCATAACTCTGCTTATTTTTTATCAGACTTTTTAAAGACTGAGATAAAAATCCTAAAACAAAAAATTGAATTAGATCAGATCTGGTCTGCAAAAAATCCCCCCAAATCTCCAGACAACCAGATTTTTACTTCTATTTAAGTCATCTAGATTTTGTTTTTTGTCCAAATATGGCAGCATAAAATACCTCATCTTATGACTCCAATTTGTAGAAGTCGTCAGCAATGTCATCACATTCTTCTTATTAGTCATGAATACTCAGCATAAATCCTCATTTTTCTTCCTGAGGGGGCTATGCTTTCTTTCGCATCTCCATAATTCTGTGAGGGTGATTTGGTATTGCCCATTATCCCAAGGGCCTTGATATAGATCTTTGCCTGCTCCACATTCCAAAGCTTAATTGTCCCTGTGAAAGTTCTTTCCTTTTCACTTTCCATTGCAGAAGGTCTTACAAACACTTCAAGTATGCAGAGAATGGACTTCAGCAAGGAGAGCTCTTGACTTGGAAGCCACAGGCTAAGGGAGTGATAATTAGATCAAATTATCAGCATGTGCATTCCTTGTCCAGCAGTGAGGACAGCTGACAAACTTTGGCGTATAGGAAGAGATGTTGGACTATAACATGCACCAAGGGCTAAGAATTGATTAGTATTCAGTTCTTCAAATAAAATAAAAACCGTATTGCTGAATTAACTATTTCTGTGAAAAGAAGGTATAAAATCAGAAAATAATAATTGAACTAGCTAATATAGGTTTTTCATAGTCTGTGTGTCCCCAAGCATTTTTCAAATATGCACTGTTGTCTTCAGATACACACATACACTTCAGTTTCCTTAGCCAGTGTGGATCATAAGGAATTTTGGGGTACTTTTTTCATCTTTAAACCATGATCCCAAAGACATGGTGGTATGGTAGCTACTAATACAGGGTGGACATTTGTTCATTCTGCAAAAATTCTGAAAAGTCTCTTACTTACTGCAAATATATAATTTGTTATCTCAGACTTTTCTAAAGTCTTCTCCTTCATAAACGCTGAACTTCAGCGCTCACAACCCTCATACCCCATTGTATCAGATTAAGAACAAATAGCAGAAGCTTGCGGCCTTAGCTCAGCATTTGGATGAAACTTTAAACATTTCTCCCATGCAACTTTTCATTCCAAAAAAAAAAAAAGAGGGAAGGGTGTTGGTGTGTTACATCATTCTTAGTAGAATGGTTATGAAAATCCAGCTGGGGGGAAAAATTCCAGTGAATACTAAGATAATATATTTCAACCACTACCAATAGACACAGCATTCACTTAAGGCTACCAAATCCTGCAAAAACTCCAGCCAACCAGAGGAAACCAACATTTTTGCTTCTTCTGAGTCATTGTCTAGATTTTTATAGAGCAAATATGGTAGCCTCATAGCATCACGCCAATATGTAAAAGTCACCAGTAATGTCACCACATGTTGCTTATTAGTCATGAATATTTGACACAAATCATTTGAATTAGCAATGCTACGGCCTGTCTGATTTGTTCAAGATTTATGTTGTGTATATCTTATTCAATTGGGTGATCACTGCTGCAGCTTCACAGCATATTGGCTATGCTTGGATGGAATATCAGAGAGGGGTGTTGATCTTGTGTCATGCTTGTGGGCTTCCTTTCTGAATAGCCACTATGGAAAACCAGAGATTGGTCTAGGACTTCCTATTTAAACAAAAAAAACAAAAAACAAAACAAAGTGGCAGTGATTCTGATTCTTTCCTTTCACCCAACCAAATCACCTAACTTTGTATTCTTTGGGGTGGGATTAGAGAATCAGAGCAGCATTTGAATTGCTGCCAAGAAAAAGTATCAGTTTCCAAAAGGAAAGAAATGATCCTTGTAGGTTAGATACAGCCTTAGAAGGAATTACATCTGTCTGTTGCTGGATGGCTAGAAAGCAATACAACACCCTTTTCAACCCCCCTTCCAAAACCCCTTCTCTATGGGACTGGTAAAATTAAATTTCCACATGGATATTCATTGAGAAATCCCATCTCTACTCTGAGGTCAAGTAGCAATTTGGCTGCACAAACATCTTCCCCCTGCAGAGTTCATTGTAACCCTCGGTCTGATTCTACCAGTGAAGCCGAAAATGAGCCAGTTTTAAATGTGAACCCAGTTTTTCCCCCCAAAGATTCAACAGGCTCTGTTTTAAAAACAGCAACCTTGCTCTGCTTTTAACGTGTTTTTTTTTCCATGCCTCTAACTGACTCTGTGGCTTTGGCTGGGACCTGAAGCTGAAATGTATAAAGAGTTACAGCTTGGCCAAATCCCCCAAAATGAGTGGAAACTGTATTAAAGAATATTTTTGAAATTTCCAGCTGTCTTGCCAAGCAGTCACTGATGAATTTGGATGAACTGTGGATAACTGAAATCTTTCCAGTCCTGATGAAATATCAATTTACAAGTTCTTAAAGGAAAGGACTACTGTTAATCTGTATCAGGCATATAGGTTTCCTGATCACCATTTAATGACCTTTCCTTTTGCTACTATTAATGTTCAATCCTACATGTGTCTACTTAGAAGTAAACCTTGTTATGAACATTTCTTGTTGATTCCCAGCATGTGCCTACTGTTACAGATATATTCAGTTTTAGGCATACTTGGAATGTTTTCTCCTTTTTTTACTGGTATCTCTTTGGCATTTAGGCTAAACAATCCACAGCAAAGTGTTGGGAGTCAGCCAAAAGAGAAGGAAACTAGATGTTACTAATTATCTATGTTTCTCCCATGCACCAATTACATCCAAAATACTTGTCTCCATAGAAATTCAGAATTTGCAAGACTTAGCTTTCAACAAATCACTGAGTCTAGAGGTGGTATTCAGCAGGTTCTGACCAGTTCTGGAGAACCGGTAGCGGAAATTTTGAGTAGTTTGGAAAACTGGCAAATGCCACCGGTGACTGGAGATTTTACAGTGTCCTTCCCCTGCCACGGCCACTAAGCCATACCCACAGAACTGGTAGTGAAAAATTTTGAATCCCACCACTGACTGAATCGTGGCAGCACAGTGATTAGAATGCAGTACTGCAAGCTACTTCTGCTGGCTGCAGGTTGCCAGCAGTTTGGCAGTTCGAGTCTTACCAGCTCAAGGTTGACTCAGCCTTCCATCCTTCCGAGGTCGGTAAAATGAGGACCCAGATTGTTGGGGGCAGTGTACTGATTCTGTAAACTGCTTAGAGAGGGGCTGTAAAGCACTATGAAGCCGTACATACTGTAAGTCTAAGTGCTATTGCTATTGCTCTTCCAGCCAAGTAACCCATGAAGTGTGCTAATGGACCAGCCCAGAAGCACCCACGCTTTGAGACATTTGAACTAGATAACCCCTGAGACATGCCTCTCCATCTGACTCTGTTCCTGTAATGGGTATTCAGTTCCTTGAACATTCAAATTGTAGCCAGGAATATCCTTGAGTTTCTTTATCATTTCTGATGATGCAAGTATGGAATTTACATCATACTCATCCACCAAGACTACCATTGCCCAATAGATGCCTTTGCTTCCTTCTATTCCTTCTATTCTATGGATTGGACTAGATGACCTACAAGGTCCCTTCCAACTCTGATTATCTGTATCTGTATTTTTTCTGAGTCCATATAAAAGTACAAATCAATACCATATTTATTCATCATAGGGACAATCCTAGTCACCCAGACTCTGTTTCTGGTGTCTTCAGTGCTGTTGGCCAGCAATACAAGTAGTTCTCAACTTACGACTACAATTGAGCCCCAAAGTTTTGTTGTTAAATGAAATATCTGTTAAGTGAATTTTGCCTCATTTCACGTCCTTTCTTACCTCAGTTGTCAAGTGAATCACTGCACTTGATTAGTTAGTAACCTGATTGTTAAGTGAACATGGCTTCCCCATTGACTTTGCTTGTCAGAAGGTCACAAAATAATCTTGGGACACAACAACATAAATATGAACCCATTGCCAAGCACCTGAATTTTGATCACATGATCCTGGGGATGCTAGAAAGGTCACAACTATGAAAAACAGTCATAAATCACTTTTTTCAGTGCCATTGTAATTTTGAAGGCCGCTAAACTAACTGTTGTAAATTGAGGATTATCTGTACTTTTCTTTTTGCTTTCAGGCAAAGTCTTTTCTCTTTTAAGCAGGACCCAGCAAGGGTAAAACATTTTTTTTCAGATGATCAAGTGTGATGCACTACCCTGTTCTTTCTGATTGTGGCATGCCCATTATACAACTTCACAGTCACCACGACCATGATTCCAATCACATACATTTGGAAACACTGTTTTTTCCTGTTCAAGTGGATTGTTACTTTAGTGAAGAAAACAAAAATCCGATATAAGGGATGGTACGTCTAACTCCATTGCTTTTGGGGTGGGAGGATTGATACTTGCATGACACAAAAAATTTACTCATGATCCTATTATGGTAGTTATAGGAACATAGTCAAGGAATGCCTATTCAAGTATCTATCAATGTGAAACTAACTATCCAATTCACATAAACTTCACAGAATTCAGCAATGACAGTTTTGAACCAAACTCTCCAAAGAGGAGGACTAAATTGTTACTACCTGCCTGCTCTGATTTAGGTTTGTTTGTTTATATTTTGATGGAGCAAAACTTTCTTTGATGCGTAATACAAGTATTTTTTTTGATTAAATGAACTCATAAAATCACAAATACCAAATTTTGATGATTGGCTGCCAAATTTTGTCCATGTGATTTTTGGGGAAATTCAAGTGGTCCAAGGTCACATGCAATCTATGGCCAAGGAATTATTCATTTCAGGTCACATGCAATCTATGGCCAAGGAATTATTTCAGTTATTCATTGTCCATGTGATTTTGGGGAAATTCAAGTGGTCCAAGGTCACATGCAATCTATGGCCAAGGAACTATTCATTTCTGTTCTTCATTCAGCACAGAAGCTGGAATTTTCAAATATTTGCATCCAATAGCTTCATAGATAAGAAGAGAGTCATTTGATTTGTCATGGGCAACTATATAAAGAGATAGATGAGATAGATTAGATAGGTAGGTAGGTAGGTAGGTAGGTAGATAGATAGATAGATAGATAGATAGATAGATAGATAGATAGATAGAGATAGATAGATAGATAGATAGATAGATGATAGATAGATCAGAGAGATAGGACAGACAGATAGATAGATATAGGACAGACAGACAGAAAGGCAATTTTCCCTAGCTGCTTTAGATATGGTCTTTCTGGAAAAAGGTGACAGAAATAAAATTAACTTATCCCATCTGTCTACATGATTCTAGAGGAGCATTAAGATGTGCTTGCTAAAAGATATAGCTGCTCTTACATACCTTTACACAATCCCGTATTTAATCACCCAGAAGATTGAAATTTAGTAATTAATGATAAATTTATTTTAATAAATTTAGTAATTCTCAAGAACAAATTACTATTGTCATTAATTACTAAATTGCATCACTGAAGAATTTCATAAGTATCTGCAACTTCAGACTTTTCACTCTGATCTTCCAAAATCACCTTGCCCCATCTTGAGGTGGCAAACATGTGTTGGAGACATGGTAACAGTCACTGGATATAGACTGATCTACCTCACTTTCCCAATCATTTTGTGAATAGCAGTTGTGGTGCATGCACCCTTCAGCACTGAATAGAAATGGGACAATCCTTTGCTTGGCAAAGGGATTCTGAAGAGCAGCTACACCAAGATTGGAACCTGCAACATTGCTTACCTAGGGAAAAACTGCAATGGTTTGTACATTGTCTTACATTTCCAACCTTCAGTGTAGATGTACAATGATCTAAACCACACAATCTTGTTCCATACTTGTTGATATATAAAAATTAACACTTTAGCTACGTCTTCTCCTGTAGTTTTAAATAGTTCAGTGAATAATTCATCTTTGCCTGGAGCTTTCATACTTCTCAGGTCGTCTATTATCTATGGTACCTCACTTTCTAGTGGAATCAGTTTCTGAATATATTTTGTCCCTACAAATAGCTGTATAATACCATTTGTAAAGAGTTTCAGTATAGTCCTTGTAACTTTCTCCAACACTTCTTCTATCAGATATTTTGCATAGTTATGTTAACTTATTCCTACAGCTAGTAATTTTCTTTTATTTTTAAGAGAAGCTCTCTCATTTCCGTGTTCTTGTTTCCATACCTTCCTTCACTTAATATTTGATTAAATGATATTTTATATTATTCTATTTCCAAAGACTTTCATGCTCTATTTTCCCCGATTATGATAACTTATTCTGAAAGCAATTTAGATATTTTCCTATTTGGGGAAATTTTAGGAATATCTTCTTTCCTAACCCCTTTGGTTCTCTTTCAGATAAATCAAGCGTAAATGTATCAGATCACAAGCCAAATTTATACTTAGCAAAGTCCTTTTTGAGTGTTATTGTGTTATTTTCATATGATCTCATAACTCAAATAGTAATAATATATCCTATAATCATTTGAATTAGTGTCCAATACATTTCTTCTTATTAGAAATGAAATATAAACAAGAGTACAATTTTCCAAAAATCACAAATGAAAACTGAAGGCAATTATACTTTTTAATTTTTTAAAATAGTCACCTTTAAAAATATGCAGTCAGTGATGCCTATTTTCAATCTTTCTCCTTAAAGTTGCTTACAGGTGTTATAAAGATTTTTTTTTCTATGCACAAGACAGTCTATCCATTCACTAGACATAGGCATTGATCTTCACTGGGGGAGGACAAAGGTGCTAAGTGATGAAATGTTCGTGATGAGTCACATCAGAAAACCTGTGACTTATATATTAGGAACCAATTTTGGGATGAAAACGCAAAAGGCTGGGATTTATGTTGTGACATCACAATGCAC
This sequence comes from Notechis scutatus, assembly GCF_049901735.1. Lineage (NCBI taxonomy): Eukaryota > Metazoa > Chordata > Lepidosauria > Squamata > Elapidae > Notechis > Notechis scutatus. The sequence continues at coordinate 106,009,350 of NC_142010.1, forward strand.
ATTTCATAATTTTTCTTCATGACAGTTTTGCAACAGATGCCAATGGACATATGAATATGCTTCTCTTTCTCTGGATCCAAATCCTTAATATTTTGAGCATACACTAAAGCCTGAATAATGGTTTTTAATGCCTATTCTATGCAATCTTGAAATGTTGTCCCTGGATTTGAGATCAAAATCTGGGGTTTCAGATGGGCTGCTTTATGTAGTGGATACGTCTTCTGCATTCATCATCATCCCTGAACCAGAACTCTGTACTGCAAAATTGGCAGGCTGTTTTTAATTTGGTTCACTTTAAGAAACACAATAACATATTTTATCTTTTCTTTTGGAATCTACAACAAAAGGACTAGCTTCACCTGCTGTAAATAATATGGGTTCCCTTATCCAAGTATCTCTTGACTCTGCACTTGTTCTCCACATCAATAGACTCTTTCCCCTGCCCCTCTATGTTTTTCCACTTTTGTTGGCAATGACCTTTTCCTTCATTCTTCTCTTTTCTTATTCATTTCCATGTCTCTCCAGGAGCTTTCTAATCCCTCTGCTAGAAATTTCTTTCTCTTGTCATGTTCATCTATCAACTTTGTCTTCCCTCCTGCTTCTCTCCACTATGCTCCCTTGGCCTTAGTTATGCCCACCTTTCTGTCAGCCACCATGTATACAATCCTTGTAGTGATGCCCTTGACTAATTTTTTTCCTAAAGAAGTTCAGTCAATTAAAAAAAACTATTAATTATGCCTCCCAAAACCTATCAAACCCACTGAAGAGGTCCATCTCTAAGTACTCTTAAAACATTTAGTTTTGTATATTTGTTTTCTGTTTTGACAATTTTAGGTTTTCATTGGGTCATGCTCCTCACATTCTGTGATCCAACTGTACGGATTATTGTAAAGTGAAGCATTCTTTCAACACAGACTAGACTTTCTTTGGCTTTGATATCACCTCCTTACCTCATGCATGTTATATTTAGGCAAATTCAATACATTTCCCCTTTAATAAGGACTGTGTTAACAGTATCATCTTCTAATAGCCAAACTTGTATAATTGTTAAAATGTGGATTACTCTAATTTCCTCCTCTCTTTTAACTTTGCCAGTAAGAATCAGGAGCTTCTGATCCTGCAATTGTTGTAAGGACATCGGAGTCACTGAGTTCTTTCACCATACTAAGCTAGTAACCATCAGGAAGGTTTTTCTGTATAACAGTAGTATTGATACATGACTAATGCTGCAAAGTTGGCTTGTGATAGAATGCCATGGGCAATTACCTTCTGTCAGTGATCAAATAATGTCTGATTGTTACATTTAGTATCATGAAGTTAAACAAATGCCATACTCTAGAAGCAATACTTGTTAAAAAGGAGTAAGATGTATGAGTGGTGTGAGGAGATATGACAGAGAAGGTATAATGGGTTACAAATGTCTAACTAAAATAACTGTAGTAGGCTATGAAGCACATGTCCTTGCAGTTCATTTTGAGAAATTCTTATAAGAGCCAAAGTTTTGTATCTTTGTACAATACACCTTTCTCCAATTTGTTATCCTCAATGTGTTGAAACTATCACAGCTCATAAACCACATTCTATTGCCAACATCTTTGTTTAATCAAAGACCATGGTAACCGAAGCATATCATATTCCAATATTCCTTATTTGACAGCCTTCCAAGTTGTGAAACTATCATTCTTGTCATTTTCAACCTGCACAGTCAATCTTCTGATGGCCTGGAATAATGAGATTTATGTTCCCACATGTTCTAACACATTAAATAGACATCTGGTTTGGAAAACAGTCCTATTTTCTCCAATAACTGAAGTTTCAAATTATAAAAGACAAGGTGGGTTTTTTTTTCATTTATGGTATGGTTACAATGAAGAGTAGAGAATAAATGAAGCAAAATAGTTGAGAAGAAGTAATGTACAAAGTCTTTAGCATGTGTTGTCTCAACAACTGTTGCCCAAATCTCGTTAATGCCATTATTATACCAGTAATGCAAATGGAACTTCCCTTAGCGTATTCAGATAAGGTTTATGACTGAGATGTGAGAATATGAGGAGCATTCTGATATACCAGAATCATATCAGAGGTCTCTTCAGGGTAGGGTTGGATCAAAAAAATCAAGATGTCATCACAGCATCATAGTCTAATCCCCACTTCCTTGAACATCCATAAATCATTAACATGGGAGCAGAGCTTCAATTACACTATTGCAACTGCCACATTGATGTTTTTCATTCCCCAACAGATATTGCTGGTTCCATATATGTTTTCTCAGGATTAAATGCTACTGTATTAATTGACCTTCCTTCATAGAGTGTATAAAAAGGTAAAGGTTCCCCTCGCACATACTTGCTAGTCATTTCCGGCTCTTGGGAGCAGTGCTCATCTCCGTTACAAAGCCGAAGAGCCAGCGCCGTCCGAAGGTGTCTCTGTGGTCATGTGGCCGGCATGACTAAACACTGAAGGCACATGGAACGCTGTTACCTTCCCACCAAAGTGGTCCCTATTTTTCTAATTGCATTTTTACATGCTTTCAGACTGTTAGGTTGGCAGAAGCTGGGTCAAGTAACGGGAGCTCACTCCGTTACGTGGTGCTAGGGATTCGAACCACCGAACTGCCGAACTTGCTGATCGACAAGCTCAGTGTCTTAGCCAGTGAGCTCTATATGAGTTCTAATCCTGGTTGTGTCTGGTGGAACATGAAAAATAAGTTAGATAAGTAAATCATTTTTAGCAATATACCTGCTCTTAGGTAGGAGGTGACATTTTCCTATTCTTTAAATAGAAAATATACAAGGGATGGAAATAATATATATTTGGCTGATAAATCCAGTAAGAATTGGTGGTATTTGGATATAAGACAAAGCAGTCAACTAGATGGGACAAGGTTGCCAAGGTTTTAACAGGAATTTTGCCTTTATTTTCCGACACAGTTTTGCACTTCAAATAAAGTTTTATGCTATTAATATATATTTCATCACGTCAGACATAGCTGGCATGTCTTTTTTTTTTAAGGTAAAAAGAAAACAGAACCAGGTACTGGAGTATATTGATAAGAATCTGGAAAGGAAGTAAAGGATTTAAACATGCTATGCCCAGCAGTTGTTATTTCTAAACCATCCCTGCTGGGTCAGTTTGAATGCCATAAAAAACAGAGGACACATGGCACTGCCTTTATCAAGCTACCCAGACTATTTGTTTTAGTGTGCTGATGAAAATTTGTTCTGCAATTTTTACAATAATTCTCATTCAGGTTCATGGAAACATTATCTTTCTTCTTTACCCCGGACACACAAAGTCAACAAATCTTAGCAAAATGCTAATGGAATCCTAAAGTGAAATATTTCTGCATTTTATTTCTTTCCAAAGTGAACAATGCACTCCTTTAATTTCCAGTATAAACAATAACAGATAATCCTTCCTTTCACACTTCAATCATCTTTCCACTGTTCTATAGGCACCCTGGGTGATACAAGTGGTGAATCAAGTGACCTCAGGGCAAGTCCTGACCCTTTTCCACATGAACTGCAGTATCACACAGGTACCAAGAACAGGCAGTGCTTATAGTTCCGATGCTGTTTTTATCAGAATGGGATTGACCACAAAAGCTTCTGGATGTCATTGCACCAACTTTTATGCTTGCTTGTAATTGACAAAATTGTGACCAGAATACTGCAGTATTCTCTGAAGCTTGTGATCTTGAATTTTACTGACACCATTCTCAAGGTGTCCCTAAGGGTCTTTCCTCTTGACTGAGCATTCTTCAGCTGGTAGAAAACCATTCTAGATGACATTTGCTGTCCCTATTCTGTCTCTTCTGCCTCTGTTCCCAGTCACTGTACAAAGAGCTATGGAGTTGTCCCTATACAGAACAATTACAACAACCAAAGCATAACCAAAACCCAGGAAAGAGGGGGAAACCATTAGAAACATGCTCAGACTGACTCCACCCTAGGTCCATGGGGTGTTTAGAATCATAGGGTTTGGAGGGACCTTGTAGCCTTCTAGTCTAAACCTCTGCCCAAGGCAGGAGTCCTTATATCATCCCAGACAAATGGTTGTCCAACCTTTTCTTGAAAACCTCTAGTGATGGAGATGCCACAATTCTGAGAGGCAAGCTGTTCCATTGATTAATTGTTCACATTGTTAGCATACTGCTGACTCATATTTAGGTGGTGGTCCACGTGACACCTAGATCTGGGGTGGGCTTCAAAAATTTCAGCAACTGGTTCTCTGCCCTGTTGCTGGGTGGACGTGGCCATGGTGGGCATGACCTAGTCAGTCTCCTGCATCATGGGGGGGGATTTTCAACCTCCCCGGGCTCCAGAGGCTTTCCTTGAGCTTCTGGGAGAGTGAAAATGGCTTCTCCCAGGCTCTGGAGGCCCTCCAGAGTTTCCCGGCTCCCGGAACGTCTGGGAGGATCATTTTTCACCCTCCCTGAGCCTCCATACAGGCCCTGCACTTACATCACATCCAAAATGGGCCACGTGGAGACTCCTGGGAGGAGCAGGGCAGGTAGTGTGGGCCCAGCCAGGGGTGGGATTTGGTGGTTCACCAAACCAGCCATAACATTAGCTACGGGTTAGCCCAAACCCAGGCGAACTTGTAGCAGCCCACCCCTGCTGAGATCTAACTGTAAAGTTCAGCTATAACTTAAGATCACAATGTGCCAAAAATAAACTTAAGCAGAGGCTATAAAGAACAAAATCTAACTTTAATTTATCAACAAGGTTAGGGTAAGACCTATCCTCACATACACACAAGATAGATATGTGAAGAAGGTTACAAAGCATATAGACAAAAGTAAGTCTTCTTATACCTTTAAGATTCTTTAGAAGTAGAGTAACTGCATTTTAAAACACTCTAACTTAGATTTACATCTTTCCTGCAAAAGACAAATGTCCTTCTGGCACTGTTTATCTTTTATTATCCCTTCTCCTATTGTCCTGCTAATTGATCACAATTGACCATTTAAGAGGGCTATTAACAACATACTTCAAAAAGTGTGTATTCCTCCAGATGTAGGGAGTTACGTTCCCAGGGAAGTACCTTCCATTCAAATTAATTTAGATGGGACAATCATGTGCCTTCATAGGAGAGGGATGTAACTGATTGCAGGCATGTGTTATTACTTGTTTTACAACACATGAAAGGTTAAAGAAACATTTTCTACAACAGAAAGATAAGAAATGCCTAAAGAGTGATAAATACTTCTACATATATAAGAAAACAACTGCCTAACATCAAGATATGACATGCCTATAGAGTAACTCTCTACTTAATGCTATAATATATTTTACTACATTTCTTTATTTATTATCCTTCATAACCCTAACCCTAACCCTCTCACAGGCACTATTGTTGAATCAGATATCTCCTGTTCTATACTTATGCAATTGAGGATTTATCTATTTTTTGCCAATGTGCAAAAAATAAATAAATCTTTTCTCACCACTGAACTGCATCTTGTTGGACAGTGTAAGAGAGCAAGAAAAAACACAATCAGGCTTTCAAGCTTCAGTGATTAAAGCCTATATCAATCAAGTATAGTTCCAATCAAATATCTGAAGTCTGTCCCCTGCCTTGGCCTACCTCAAAGGGCTGACACATGGCAGTCACCAGACTTCCCTCCAAGATTATGTATGATTAAGGTTGTACAAACCTAGAGGACATTCTAGGATTGGATAGGAACAAGAAAGAAAACATTTCTTCTGACATTCAGCTAAGGATGATGAAAGCCAGCCCTCCTCCTGAGGATGAGATAACAGCACTATCAGGGGGGGCCTGCAATAGAAAAGAAGCTATCGTAGCATTTCTGCTGTAGTTCACTACAAGTGGAGATATGAGACAAAACATTGTCTCTTGCCAATGAAATGCATAGAGCTAATTCAACATAAGGATGCTATGCTTTGCCATTACAAAAGCAGTAGCATTCTGCACCATTTAAAGCTTTTCAGGGCAATCTCAAACTGAATAGATTGCAATAGTACACTTGAGATGATGTCACTAAAGCAAGTAGGACAACAAGGAACAGATGTTATTGGAACATCCAGAGCCAAAGCAGAGCAAAAGCACTCCTGAGTCACAGCCAAGTCAATGTAATCAATCAATGCAATAATGACCGAAAGGTCATAAAAGCTATATAGCTTTCATTGTCTTCTCCTCCAAAGCAAAAACTAATGCCAGCATGCTGCCATCAAGGAAAGAAAGGTTTGATCACCTAGGTCTTTGGAGAGAAACCATAACAATTTAATTTAATTTAAATTGCTTAACATTAAGAAAGCAACCATAAGAAAGAGCAATCATAATTTCTTAAAAAGGAAAAATGTAGAATTTTTTATGCACTTGTTTATGTTTATGGAATAATTAATGTCCATGAAAATAATAATAAATCATTACTTCTATCAGTGTTAAGAAAATATATTGCATTTACTATTTTTATTTATTTATTTAGTTCATACTACATTTATATGGCCGCGCACTCATTCTCAGTGATTCTGGGCAGCTTACAAAAAATAAAAACATCAATACACAACAATAAAAAAACAATAGCCCCTCACCTCCCAGGAACCAGCTTATCAGTCAAACAAGCCACTTGATGGGCTCCATCCCACTCCGAGTTCTCTAGCCCAGTTAGCAAAACCAGGTGTTCAGAGCCTTGAGAAAGAGTGTCAAAGTGGGAGCAGTCTAATCTCTGTAGGTATGATGTTCCAAAGGGAGGGAGCCACCACAGAAAAGGCCCTTCTTCTGGGTCCCGCCAGATATCTCTCCTTAGGAAAGGGGATCTGAAACATTTCCCTGCCTTCCCAGGGAATGGTGGGTCAGGTGGATGTTTTATTGTGATCAAAAATTGTTTGCAATGATAATTCTAATTTTCCCTGATATAATGCAGCTACACACCTTCAGAAGAACTACTCCAAGGAGTTCCATCTGTGGGGGTCAGATTGATAATGTCTGGTTTTTCAGATTTATTGCATCATTTCCCAGGGAATAGCAGCATGTCCATCCCAGCAGAAGGGAAAATGTCAGGTCTAAAAGGGGTAGCTGTTCTACACCAAATGGAAATCATTTCTATTTGGTGCTTTATGTTGGGGGGGGGAGTATTTGGTGCTTTACCTTGGGGGGAGGGCAATTCCACTGAGGATTTCCTGAATTAAAATGCCTCTTTCAAGCTCCATGCAGTAATAACATTTATCCTGCCCTCAGCTACCCTTAGTCAACTTGAATGCTAAATAAGCATAGATTTAGTTAGGACTAAGATGGGACACCTCCAGGAAATACCGGGACTATATATTTGGCTAGGAAGTTTGGAATCATCCCAGAAGAAGGCAGAGTAATGTCTATGTTATTGCCGAGGAAACCACATGGATCTGTCCACGAAGCCTTCAGAAGAAAAAATCTGCCTTTGCCTTTACATTCACTTGAGCCAATTCTTTACCACGTATGCCAGGCAAATTTTATTTTTGGCTGCCAGGGGCACTGCGGGCCAGTCCTTTGCTATTTCCAAGCCAGCCCCGTGGGCCAGATTTAAGCACCCCACATCTGGCCCACAGGCCTTGACTTTGACACCCCTACCCTAATCTATTCTCTCCCAATTATTGGCAATAAAGCCTGTTATGCTGGGGGAAGTCATATCTGAGGACTGTAAAAAAAAACAACCCACCTCCGTTTCTTATTTACTCAATGAATAACAAAAGTTAGTTGGAAATGTCAGGATCAATGCATGAAAAATACAGTGCTGGTTGTTACTGTTTCACCCTTGCCGTATGCACTGCTTTAATACTGTATACAACCTAGCAGCTGAAGGTAGTGATGTTTTTATTTTTATTATTTATTTATTTATTGAATTTATATTGCTGCCTATTCGCCCATGGCGACTCAAGGAGGCTTACAGAATATTTACTTCTTACTTTTTTACTTTTATTAAAAACTCACTTCTTTATTAGCTTTGGAACCATGTTTAAAATACAGCTGATCCAAGAAGTTTTCTTCTTTTAGTACATTTAGGGTTTTGTTTTCTAAAAGTTTCAGAAACCAACTTGAATATATCTTTTAATTGCATTTTGTAGTTTTAATCATTGAAAACCTTTGTAAGCTTTTGGAAAACTACCGCATTGCTTTTTTCATCTCCTGCTCTAAGAGAAAAAGAGAAAAATAAAGCATAAGATGCAAATTAATTGCGAAAGCATGCATATTTTTAGAAAAACACATGTTGCTTCTCATTTTGCCCCAGGATCCAGTAATTGCCTGGATTCCACATAAACAACTTCCTTTCCTGAAATAGAGTCCCTGAATAGCCCTTGTAGCCCATACAAAGAAATAACTCAGTCACATATGGTCGTTTCTAACGGGAAATGTTAGAACTAGGGCACTGAAGCTCCATTTAGTCAAGTGCAATTGGTCCTTAACATATCACAATTGGGATTAGAATTTCTGTTGTTAAGTAATTCAGCAAACCACTGCAATTGTTACATGAACCACAGGTGGTTTTTTTTAAAGAATCCAGCTTCCCCCATTGACTTTGTTTGTTGGAAAGTCACAAATGATGATCATATGACACCCCCTCCCCCGCACACTGCAAGGGGAAGGGGCAAAGGACCAGGACTATCCATTAAGCTGCAGCCGAAATTTATTCAAGCCTATAAACAAGAATCTAGTCAACTAAAGTTCGATGCTAAATTGACACCACATAAGGGTCAACAGAATGCAGGAGGGGTTGGACTTGGACCATTTGTGGGAATGTAATGACTCTAAGCTGAAGACGTGCCTAACTCCACTTTCAGCTTTTCCAGCAATTCTCTTACAGCAATCTTCATAAATTTACACTAGTTGGCAAACACCCAAATGTTGATCATGTGACCGGGGGGTAAGTGCAAGGACATCACTTTTATCAATGTGGTTGTAACTTCAAAAATGAATGGTTGCTAAATGAATGGTTGTAAGTCATGGACAACCTGTATTACTCTGATGTTAGAGGACAACAGCAAGCAGAACCTCTTTGCCAAACACTCATAGAAAAGTATTTTCTGGTGTGCCTTCTCTCTTCTTGGTTTATATACGGACACACAAAATGCATGGCAGTAATCCATTCACAATCAAGAAGCTACTTCTTTTAAAAGTATATTTTTTGTATGAAATAGCTTCTCTCATCAGATTAATTTTAGATCCTTTCTCAAGTATAGTGTCTTTTCTGCGTATTACACTTAACAAAGATTTTTAAAATGGATTAGGTTCAAAGCAGAACAACAAGGATGACCAGGGATGAGTATCAGTTATGTTTAGCTTGAAAGAAGCAGAATCAGAAGGGATAGGTAGCATTCTTCAGATGCTGAAGTAAACTCACACTGAAGATGGGCAAGATCTGCTCTTTAGTAAAGTAATGGACACGGAGTAGTGGATTTAAGTTATAGTAAAACAGAAAGGTTTTTTTTTACTGAATGGTAGTGGGAAAATATCCTGATACTAAGAGTAGCTTAGCAATGGAACCAATTAATTAGTGAAGTACCCTGAATGCAGTGATACAGAAGCTGGGCATCCGTTTGATATATGCACTTTAATTTGGATCATTATTTGGAAGAGGACTCAGATCAGGAGAAAGCATTTGGCTGACTTTGGTTGATTTAAAAAAAAAACCACTAACTTAGAGAAGTTTAGTTCTGGGATGGGAGACTACCTGGAAATCTCAGAATTGTAGACTAGGGCTTTAAAAAAAAGATGACTGGCCACACACACACACAAAAACACACACCCTTCAATACTGTTGACAAGAAAATTGTATGAATATGTCTTTCAGAGAGTTCAGCCTTCACTCAAAGAAACCTAGGATTAATTATGATAGTTAAATAGCTACTTCTGAATCTGATTCTAATACATGGCCCTGTACAGAATTATGGGGGGAGTTTGCTGTATCCTTCCATGATAATTTTTTTAGATTTACTTTTTATACTACCTTTATTTTTATAAATAAAAAATATTATTGATAAAGCTCATTCTTCCTTCAATTTTCCCCACCACAACAACCCTGTAAGGTGGGTTGGGCTGAGAGAGAGTGACTACCCCAAAGCCATCCAGCCAGCTTTCATGCCTAAAATGGGACTAAAACTCACAGTTTCCTGCTTTCTGGCCTGGTGCCTTAACCACTATACCAAACCAGTCCATGGTTAATTCTTGAACACTGAAGATTCCATCAGAAGCAAACAAGAATACCTTTGAAAAACAACAACTTTGTTGAGTCACAGATCAGTTTTATAACTTCTTTCGAAAAATAATTTGTCTACCTTGTTTGTACCGTGTTTCTCCAACAATACGGCCTCCACCAATAGGAAGGCCCAGCATGATTTCTAAGCCCTGCCCCCAAAATTTAGGCCTATTTAAACCATGCTTTTCCCCGCCATTTCTCACATCGTTCATTAGAACTACACGAGGTGAAGAGAAATGGGCAGGGGAAGGGTGGGGGGGATGGGGAGAAAACTTGCCGTTAGGAGTGCCCTGCAGGTAGACTAGGCTAGAATACCCTGATAGCCGATAGAAGCTCCCTGAAGGCAGAGTCCCCAGGCGCTTCAGGGCGTGGCGTGGCTACCCGTGTCCCCTCGCCTTCAGCAAGTCTCTTTTGGGCGATGGAAGCTCCCCAAGTGCAGTCACCAGCCACTTTGATTGGCCAGTAGAAGCTGGCCTCGGGGCGAGCGCACACACACACTCCTCTTGCTGCGAGGTCGCTTCAATCAGCAGACGAAAGCTCCCTTGAAGGCAGAGTCCCCAGCCGCTTCAGGGCATGGTGTGGCTACCCGTGTCCCCTCACCTTTAGGGCAGTCTCTTTTGGATGATGGAAGCTCCCTAAGCACAGTCACCAGCCACTTCGATTGGCTGGTAGAAGCAGCCTTGGGGCGAACACACACACCCACTCCCCTTGCCGTGAGGCCGCTTCTATCGGCAGACGAAAGCTCCCTTGAGTCCCCAGCCACTTCAGGGCGAGGCGTGGCTACCCATGTCCCCTTGTCTTTAGGCAGTCTCTTTTGGGCAATGGAAACTCCCCAAATGCAATCACCAGCCACTTCGATCGGCCAGTAGAAGCGGCCTTGGGGCGAGCGCACACACACACACACACACACTCCCCTCGCTGTGAGGCCGCTTCTTTCAGCAGACGAAAGCTCCCTTGAAGGCAGAGTCCCCAGCCACTTCAGGGTGAGGCGTGACTGCCCATGGCCCCTCGCCTTGAGGCAGTCTCTTTCGGGCAATGGAAACTCCCCAAATGCAGTCACCAGCCACTTCGATCAGCTGGTAGAAGCGGACTCGGGGCACACACACACACTCCCCTCTCCGTGAGACCGCTTCTACCAGCCGATTGAAGTGGCTGGTGACTGCATTTGGGGAGCTTCCATTGCTCAAAAGAGACTGCCCCAAGGCGAGGGGACACGGGCAGCCCCACCTCACCCCGAAGCGGCTGGGGACTCTGTCTTCAAGGGAGCTTTCATCTGCTGATAGAAGCGGCCTCGTGGTGAGGGGAGTGTGTGTGTGTGTGTGTGTGTGTGTGTGTCCGTGCGCCGCGCACGCGCACGCGCACTCGCCCGAGGCCGCTTCTACCGGCCGATCGAAGTGGCTGGTGACTGCATTTGGAGAGCTTCCATTGCTCGAAAGAGACTGCCCCAAGGCGAGGGGACACGGGCAGCCCCACCTCGCCCGAAGCGGCTGGGGACTCTGTCTTCAAGGGAGCTTTCATCTGCTGATAGAAGCGGCCTCGTGGTGAGGGGAGTGTGTGTGTGTGTGTGTGTGCGCGTGCGTGCACTCGCCCCGAGGCCGCTTCTACCGGCCGATCGAAGTGGCTGGTGACTGCATTTGGGGAGCTTCCATCGCCTGAAAGAGACTGCCTAAAGGCGAGGGAACACAAGCAGCCACGCCACACCCTGAAGCAGCTGGGGACTCTGCCTTTGGGGACTCTGCCTCTATCGTCGGCCAATAGAAGTGGCCTCGCATCGAGGTACGTGTGTATGGGCCACTCTAGGTGGGGGAGGAAATTAAGTCACCCAAAAAAAGATGGCCTAGCCGTTTTTTCAGGGGTCAAAAAAAAAGAAGGCCCAGTTTGAAGGGCTTCGGCGACAGACAGGAATCCGCGATCATGTGCGGTTTCTGCCTGGGCTCGCCGCTGGAGCGCCCTGAGCTGGCTGGTTTCGGGGCTAAGCCACCTCGTAGAGGTGGTGAAGAAGGGGGAGACTGCCAGCAGGGTCGAGGAGAGCTGCAACTCTCCTCCTCAGTTGGTCAAACTCCCTTTCCCGAAGGCAGTAGGAGTGGTGGTCAGAAATGGCCACCTCAAAGAAGTACTCAACCGGAAAGGACCGTGCAGGAGGAAGATAAGAAGTGAAAGTTTTGGCTGACCGGGCTAAGTTGAAAAAGCAATAACTAAGGTACCCTGGAATTTAAATTTTACGAGAAATAACATCGCTCCCAAAGAAGAGTCGGAAGCAGCAAAAGAAAGTGAAAAGGGAAAGGTTTGGGTTTTTTCTTCTTCTCTCTCCTTCCTTATATTGACAATTAAGAATAAGAAACTGGAAAAATCCGCTTTGGCATCAACAGGCAATTAAGCTGAAAATATAACTAAATGCCAAAGGGACAATAAAGATTTCTGGACATTAAAAACTTTTTCTTCTAAAAGCAGGAAGGGAGAGAAAAAGAATAAGGGCAGGATCTGGAAGAGGGAGGAGACTGCCTGGACTTTAAAAGAATCTAAAGTAAAATTTCAATAAGACTTCTAAAAGATACATTTGAACTGAAACTTTGCAACCAAATAGTAACCCCAGGAAGAGAAAGTGGAAAAAAAAAAAGAGCAAAAAGAAACAGTTTGTGTGTATTTGGATTACTTGGTGACTTTTGGATATTTGGCTATTAAATTTGAATGACTAAAATCAATTGGGTGGTTGTTTAAAAATTCTTACAATGGCATCACTTTTCGATGAATTGAAAATGGAACTTAAAAAGTACAAAGAAGAGGCACAAGAAGGGAAGGGTTCCTTTGGCTTTGTTTTTCAATTCTTACAAATTGAGATTTGGAACTATGAGAAACAACAAGAAAAGACTGCAAAACAAGAAGACTGGGACAAGAAGAAGCCATCTTTAATGAACAAGTAACTCTATGTGGGGAAGAAAAAGGAAAGGGGGGAAAGAGGATGGAGAATTTAAGATTTAAAAAAACAACCAAAGAAAATAAAAATAAGTATAATACTGGAAAACAACAGAAAAGGGGAATACAGAAGAGGGAAGTAGAGGTAGAGAGACAAAGCGGTAAAAAGGGGAGGGAGAAGAAGAGAGGGAAGAAGGAAAGGAAAAGAAGTCACAAAGGTCCGGAGCAAGATATAAAGAAACAGGACCTATTTAGAGATAATGGGTAAAAAATTTAACTGAAAGGGGGATTCTGTAAAGGTACATGAGATTGTGTTGTTATATTTGAAATAGAAATAACTTTAGAAAATTGGAAACAACATATGATTAGAATGAGGGATAGAATGGTTAGTGTAACTTAGTGAAATGTTTGTGAATAAAGTAAATGAAATAAAATAAATGAGAAAATTGAATTAGGAAGGAATGGGAACATTTAAATTAGTCAATGTTTTATAAAATATAAGTGAAGAGGGGGGAATTGATTATGGAAAGCTAATAATTGTTCCCATAGAGGTATGATATTTAATTGAAAAGTAATGTGAAAAATCTTAAGACTTTAATGAATTTTAATATTAATGATAGAATTGAATTAGAATGGAATGTTGTTTTAATTATATACATTTATAATTTTTTCTTTTTTTTAAGAATATTGTGTGTAGTTTAAGAATGTACCAAACAGAATCCGAATGGAAGCTATGTATTATATTGAGTGTTACAACTTTAGGGGAAAGATATAAAGGCGTCATACTCCAATCAGTAACTACAGGAGAAATTTTGTTTAATGAGAAAAGATAATAGACAATTGAAACAGGACAGACAAAAAATATAAATATAATGATTTGAATTGAGATGAAATAAATATAATAAAATTGAGGAAATTAAAAGAGGAGAGAAGCTATGCAGAAAATGTAAAATTGTAATAAGATATGGAATAGAATATAAAAATGAGCATGAACCTGAAATTGTGTCTGCACGAAGAAATGTAACCCAGGATTATGCTGCTTTCAAAAAAGATGTTTTAACTGTGTTTCTTTTCTTTTTGTGAAAACTCAAATAAAATTTACAAAAAAAAAAAAAAAAAGAAGGCCCGGCCTTATTTTGTGAGCAACACGGTACTAGCTCTGCAGTGTGCCCACATGCCCATTTTTACTTCTTAAATACCACTCTCTTTTTAACCAACAAAGTATCTAACTATGGAAATGGTTCTCTGGGGAGATAATGAACAAGGAGGAAAACAAGGTAGTAATTTGGAAAGCCAGCAAAAGCCAGAAGCCAACTGTTCTGACGTATGTTGGGTTGAATTCATTTTCAATGCCAAGATTATCTTCTGCTTGGTTCAGAGAAGCCTCCACAGCAAGGCATCTTCCAGATACGTTAGACCAGCTCTCATAATATCCACCCAACTTAGCCTGGGATTATGAACACAGAAGTCTAATAAATTTGAAGCTTGCCAAGTCTGGGAAGATTGATTTAACCTTCCTTAACTTTATATATTGAACTGCAGAACTGGCTTCTGTGATAGAAGTCCAGCAAGGATTAGAATCTAAAGACCTTCACGCTGTTTGTTAGACAAAAGCTGCTCTTTATGTCATCATGTATGGAGTGCTCACTTCCAGCAAGTACTATGAGCTGGTGAAATAACACATGTCTTGTTTCCACAGCATAGAAGGAAACTGCTGGGCTGCATTTTTGGTAAGCGGTATTGCCTGTAACTCCTTACAAGTTACATTTCTTTTCAAAAGCAACAGTGACAGCAGTACAGTTTCAACATAAAACAAAGCACCCAAGGAACATGAAACCCCCTTGCTCTGAAGGAAAGAAAAATCAAAGGAGAAAAAATGTGTTTTGTTTCAAGGCTGCTAGAAACTTATTTATTTATTTAGTAAACATGTATACTACCCAACTATATCTACAAAATGTAAGAGTGATTCGAGCAGAATTTTAACAAAGAGCAATTGCAGCAGTAAAGAGACTTTTTTTTGACAGTTTTAACATCTGAAGACATGTTAAAAGGCTCTGCAACAGGATCACAAGCAATCATCCTCAACTTTAGATTACAATTCTTTTTTTTTAAATTAAATTTGATGCAAACACAATTAATAAAACGACCTTTAAACTTTAAAACAAACGCCCAAACAAAATAAAAAATCGTACCAAGACAGAAAAAAAATGTCTACTTTATATACGATGCTTAAAATATTCACTGAGTTCCTAATGAACATTTATTTATTTAATTAATTTCCATGCTGCCCATCTCACTGATATAGTGATTCCATATATTACTATATACAGTACAGGTAATCCTTGACGTATGACCACAATTGAGTCCAAAATTTCTGTTGTCAGGTAAAACATTCGTTAAGTGAATTTTGCTCCATTTTACAACCTTTCTTGCCTCTGCTGTTAAGTGAATCACTGCAGTTGTTAAAGTAGTGACACAGTTGCTAAGTGAATCTGGCTTCCCCATTGACTTAACTTGTCAGGAGCTTGCAAAAGGTGATCACATGACCCCAGGACATGCAACCCTCATAAATAGTTGCCAAGTGTCTGAATTTTGACCTCAGGGGTCCTACAATAATCAAAAGTGTGAAAAATGATCACTATTTTCAATTCTGTTGCGATTTGGAACAGTCACTAAATGAACTGTTGTAAGTCAAGGACTCCCTGTACTATATAGAATATGCTATAACATGAACAGTACAAAATAGTATTATAAAACATTATCAAATCTCTGTCATGGTAACACAGTAGTAAAAATATTGTCTTTTCCAAAACAGGTGAATCCCACATTTTGGACAACCATTTCTTGATATCTGATATAATAAAATATTTCCAATTTCTTAACATGATTTGTAGCTATCTCCATTCCATGCTTGATACAACCAAACTTCCTGATAAACAGCCAGATTCCAGTGCTTTGGGTATATAGTTCAACATTGTATTAAGAAATGTAATGTTTACATTTCTATTGTTAGTGTGCTTGACAGAAGTCATTGCCCAAAACCATAGAACAAAACCCAGAGAATATCAGGCTTGGAGAAACCAATCGAAGGCACATGTTTTGAAAATAGGTATGGGGTACACATATTTTGTACAAATGGAAAACAGCTTGTGAGCTTCCTAGTTCTTTGTCTTTTAGATGTCAGTAGAAAAATGGATATCTTCACTATAGTAAATGCACTTGCTATGAACCACTAAACTGCCAATGAACTCTCTCCTACAAGTCTATTCCATCTTTTAAGACCTTTAAATCACACATTTTAAATTCAGCCATTTCTAAATTTTAAAAAGTAACGCACAGTGAAACAGAGTTGATAAGACGCTTAATTTTTTACTGCATCACACCAGGATTTTCCCCCTTCTAGTTTTAGTATCTCATGATAATAGAAAATGGAAAAGATAATAAAGAATGCCTTCTAAAAATTTGTATTACGTATGTTTATTCATTTATAAGTCATCTACCACTTGTTTGATAGTTCAAACAGAACACCAGCCTTAAGGCCTTAGTCAATGAATGAATGAAAGAGCCAAATGGGAAGTGATTAATCACCTAGAAATTTTTTATCAGGTGATTAAGGAAGTCTGGTGGACAGTTAGGAACCATCTTCATTCTTTGTCTGTATTTGGATCCCCAACATGTCTGTAAAATATACCCCTGTCTCCCTTTCTTCTTTGGATATCCCACAGAAGGAGAAAGCCAAGATCTCAGCCATATCCATTTTCAGTATGTCACATAGTTCACCACAAACATTTCTAATGAGAATGGTTTTGCAGTTGTTGCACTTGGTGTCAATTACATGACTTCTTCAGATAATCCCAGTTCCTCTTTTGCAGGGATACGTGCAAAGAGCATTTCCTTAGATGTTAAGCAATTCCAAAGGCAACCACAAGACTTCATCAAAGCATTGAGAAACTGAACTTCTCTAAAGATTCAGTGTCTGGCAAGCTGCTGAAGAATGCCTCCTCCAGTAGTTGTTTTCTTAATCTATAGGATTACATATATATGTATTCTGATAATTTACCAGCAATACTACTATTTAATTGGAAAACAAGAAAACAAAACTATACAAACAGACTAAGATGCAGAAGCTTCTACATATGGCTAAAGTAAACTGTATAATATGCATAGAATACTTGGAGGAAGAGGCACATTTTCAGTTAGCAGTGTGGATGTCAAGCAAATTTTCTTGAACAGCAAAGAAATTGTGGGAGAGTGGGACAATTGCAAAAACTGACTCTCTTATAGTCATCTACCAAGTATTACTTTCCAAAGGTCTCTGGAGAAGACTATTATAAAATTACTGAAATGTCCCAGCACTTATAGAGGAGATATTATTTTAGATACGTTACTATCACCACAAGCCATTCAAACAGTCATCTTGAAGTCTATCCTGAGATTTGGAAGGTTGAGATTATTACTATTACTATTATTATTTGTCCTTGTTTTGAGTCCTGATGTCAGATTTACATTTAATAATTATTTTGTAAGAAATGTGTCCTGTTTGTTTGCAGCTGGTGGCATATATCACATTAGAGGAAGAATATGGCATCTCTAATCTTGTTTGTACTTATTTGGGACTGTGATGGTGCTATTAGTGAAGAAGTGAAGCAGAAGGGTTTACTTCAGAGGTGGTATTCAGCAGATTCTGACCAGTTCTGGAGAACTGGTACCAAAAATTTTGAGTTGTTCGGAGAACCGGCAAATACCACCTCTGACAGGCCCTGCCCCATCTCTTCTCTGCCTCTCGAGTCCCAGCTGATCTTTTGTTGCCCTGTACAAGAGAACAAAGCTGGAAAGCAGGTTAGTGGGTGGGGAGAGAATGGGGATTTTACAGTATCCTTCCCCTGCCACACCCACCAAGCCATGCCCACAGAACCAGTAGTAAAAACAATTGAATCCCACCTCTGGTCTACTTCCCATAGTAGCAACCCCATCCTAAGATTTCTTGTTACTCATGAGAATCTGTTTCAGGTTGGATAACTGTCTGTATGGAAATATGGGTCTGCCATGTATGACTAAGTATCTATGGAGATTCTCAGTCATCTGGGTCATGTTCCCAAAGATGCTTTTTCAAGAGGTGACTGGACTTTCTTGTTTTTCTTTAAAGATGTTTCATTTCTCATCCAAGAAGCTTCTTCAGCTCAACAAGAAAGTTCAGTTGCCTCTTGAAAAAGCACCTTTGGGTCTGCCATGTAGCAGCTGAGAAAATGCAGTGTCATTGGCCAGTGTGGGCTGTAGACTTAGTAATAAAGTTTAAATGGTTTGAGTTGTGACCACCAGTGTTGTTCTTTTGTTTATTTCTCTGATCTGTCTTTTAATATGAACTTCCTTGGAATCTACTGATTTGTTTATTGATTTTATTAGGTGGATAGTTCAGTCTCATTCTCATTGTAGGGAAAAATTGTTGTCAAATCACTTCAGAAAATGTTGCCAAGGAAACTACCTATGTAGTTGTCAGGAATCAGGATAAACTTGAAGGACTATGAGAACGGTATAGATATTGTTTCAAAAAACAAACTCATAGATAAAATTCAATCCTGAAGGAATGGATGATGAATTACCTTGGAATCAAGCCATAATCTGAAAATGATTATCCAAGTAAGAACAAATCTACTCCTATAGATATCTATTATGGACAATACCAAGATATTGAAAGATGCTGAGATGTCAGACAGAAAAGCAAGGTTTCATTTTCAACTCTTTTTAGCAAAATTATCCACAGGGCAACCACAGCTATTTGTAAAAACATGGGTATAAATTTGGCCTAAAATTATTCTTAAAAAATCAACACCATCCCAGAGTGCCTATAATTGGTCACAGTCCTCTGAATGGGAGGAAAAAAACACAGTTAGTTGGGAATTTGAATAGTTAAATGATTCTTCAGGTAGAAAATAGACATCCATTTTCCCTCTCTTGCCCGTCTATTATATCTTCCTTCCTCGAGCAACTTTAGGCTATATATTTGGAACATATGGTTTAGAATCTGCTTATTGAATCTGCCTTCAAGTAAATTTTGAATAGAAAATGTAAAAAAAAATATGTTTTAAACATCTATTCTTAAAGAGTTTCCCACCCTGCCCATCATTTTGCCTGCTTTTCATCTATCACATTGCTAATGTGATATCATTTGCTTCTGCCTTTCTTCTCTGGCACATAAGACAGAGCACATAGGAAACTGTGATTATCTGGGTGCTCAGCTTTGCCTACCTCCTAATTTTCTATAAATTAATCTCCTTTCCATGAATAATTATAAAACTTACTTCACCGATTCTTAGTCAGGTCAGATTGAAGAATGCTTGCAAACACGCATGGAACATTTCAAGAGGTATAAAGTTCAGACTGAAAAATCCAAAAACTAAATTCCATTCTCCTGTCAATTAATTTACCATTTTCCAAATGATGCAAATCACAAACATTGACCTGTTTTACAAAGGTTGAAGGGGGGAGGGTTAGTTGCTAAGATAAGGTGACAAGAGAGTGCAGGAGTTTCTATATATAAATTTGTCCAAGTGAGGAAACCCAACAAGAAATGTCACCTTTTATTATATTTTCTTAACAAGTTCAGAGTTCATTGTATTTGCTTGTTGATAGCTTTTCTCAGGCTTGGCTCCTCTGTTAATAAGACAGTCAATAATTCCATGCTTTAATTTGACTTTGTATTCAGTGCAATCATTTACTTATAGATCCTTGCTTTTTATTTGCCTACAGGGAGGGTGGGTTGTCAGATTTAGAGCTGCCACAAAGCTGTCCAAGAAGTTCTGAGAGTCTCCATTGATTCAGGGTGTAATCTCAGGCTGCGAAGGCAGCAATCTTATCCTCATTCTTTACCAAGATTTAATTTATTTTTGACACCAGGAGTCTTAAGCTTTGAGGCTTCTCCTTATTGAAGATGCTGACCATTACATCAACTTCCCAGTAGTTTCTTTGCATTAATAGAAAAAGCAAGGGGGTTTCCATGGAAGCAGACAGTGGTCACTAGTGGTTTCCATAGCGTTGCTGAAGACATGTGCTGATGTTAAGGGAATGAAGATTATACAATCACTAAGCCATTTGTATGCTGTCCAGTCATATTACATGTTATACCATTTAATCCCCAAATATTCAGAGGCTAATTGAGATTGTTGAGTGTGCAGATTCAAAGCAAAACAGAAGTTGCATCAATGGTCTGTTTCTTTCCCTTTCTTTCTTTCTTTCTTTCTTTCTTTCTTTCTTTCTTTCTTTCTTTCTTTCTTTCTTTCTTTCTTTCTTTCTTTCCTTCCTTCCTTCCTTCCTTCCTTCCTTCCTTCCTTCCTTCCTTCTTTCTTTTTCTTTCTTTCTTTCTTTCTTTCTTTCTTTCTTTCTTTCTTTCTTTCTTTCTTTCTTTCTTTCTTTCTTTCTTTCTTTCTTTCTTTCTTTCTTTCTTTCAGGTTCTAGCATGGGTATGTATATAATATACCTTTGATTGAAGACTGGTTCACTTCTTCTATCAGGGATGGTTGCCCTCTTCCATCAAGCATGCAGCTTTGGGAGGAATGCACACCGGAGCTGTGAGGAAGGAAAGGGACAGCCCCAAGTGAGATCAGCCAAATCAACCCCAGCAATCAATGGGGTGACAAATGTTGCAGCCTGATTGCCCTCACATCCAATTGTCTGCATCATTTACTGAGGAACAACAATCATGTTTGGGCTGCAAGAGATCAATAGGATCCACCCAAGAATGCATTAGAATCTATTTAATCAAAAATCACTTTGGCTAATTCCTGCCAAAATGGAAGAATAATGCAAACTCAGTAGATTTAATAACATCATTCAACAAGTTTGTTGAAGCAGTGGAAGGATAGATGGAAGTGTGTCTATATCAAGGCTGTCAAACTCCTGGTCCGCGGGCAGGATGCGTCACACACTGGCCATGCCCACACCCAGTTTAGTGAAGGGGAAAAAAGTCCCGATACATCACATGATGCCGCTGTGATGCCTTGAGTTTGAAACCCCTGGTCTACATGATATTCCATGATAGATGGAGTTTTGAGCGGGATGTTATTCCTCATCCAACTTTCCAGCCAATAGAAATTATTTCCAATTAAATTAGAAAATCTATATTTTTAACTTTTTAATGTCGCTGTGCAATTTTAAAAGTACTTCATTTTTCCAAAGAAAAGTGTTTTTAAAAGTTTAAGAAAGCTTAAAGTTCCAAAAATAAAAAGAGAAAAGTAAATAATTTCTATCAATATTAACTGCTATTTTTAGGGTGCCAGTGTTACAATGTTAAAACATAAGATTATTTAATTTTAATTTTCTTTTTAAGTTGAGTAAAACATAGAGAAAAAAGAACTGCTGCAATTCACATCAGGACATTAGTTATATGATAATAGTTTCAGTCTTGAACTAATTCCTACATTTTATTTTAAATAACCAAAAGCCAACATGGTGGTATAATTGACTCCAACTGGATTGAAGTCAACTTCAGATTCCTATTCACTCATGTATAAAATTCACTGGTTCTAATTATTAACTCCCATCTTCTCCTGTTTATGACAGAAAATGTGAAGAAGAAAACCGTACATGTTTTCCTTGCCTTAAATAGAATAGAATAGAATAGAATAGAATAGAATAGAATAGAATAGAATAGAATAGAATAGAATTCTTTATTGGCCAAGTGTGATTGGGCACACAAGGAATTTGTCTTGCGGCAAATATTCTCAGTATACATAAAAAAAAGATACATTCGTCAAGAGTCAAGAATCATAAGGTACAACACTTAATGACAGTCATAGGGTACAATAAGCAATCAAATCATACTAGGAAACAGTCTATATAAATCATAAGGATACAAGCGACAAAGTTACAGACATACAGTCACAAGTCGGAGGGGATGGGTGATAAGGAGTGATGAGAAGACTAACAGTAATAGTAGTGCAGACTTTGTAAATAGTTGAACAGTGTTGAGGGAATTATTTGTTTAGCAGAGTGATGGCATTCGGGGAAAAATTGTTCTTGTGTCTACTTATTATGGTGTACAGTGCTCTATAGTGTCGTTTTGAGGGAAAGAGTTGAAACAGTTTATGTCTGGGATGTGAGGGGTCTGTAAATATTTTCAGAGCCCTCTTTTTGACTCGTGCAGTATACAGGTCCTCGATTGAAGGCAGCTTGGTAGTAAAATGCAATAAATAATTTGAATAGCATTTTAATTTATTTGCCAATTCATTCCTATATTGAGATTTACTTTTTCAAAAATTACTATAAGGTGTGTCCGTCTGTTTCTGTTTTTATATGTATACATATGTATGAAGTTTGAAACAGATCTGAACAAATGTCTCTGCATCCCTTACTAGTAGACTATGAATATGATCAATAAAACCCTTAAGTATCTTTTTGCTTTTTAAAGCGAGTATTTTAATAAGTTGTGAGGTACAGGATCTGATTAGTTTTCTCCAAAATTATTTCTCAAAGTGCCACATAGTGTCAGCTGACAGGGATCAAAGAGAAAAGTCCCTCATCCAAGTTCTACAAGAGCTTCTGTCTCATAGAAGATGGAGCTACGTGGCTTCCATGAGCTATCTTTGTTCATTCCTCACATATCCTGTTGGAAAAGACAGGAATCAGACCAAGTCATATGCCCTAGTATACAGAAAAAGTTTCCAAGTTTTGGAATATCTCAGTCTTGTTAAAAATGTCTATGACATTTTATTCATTTGGATGTGCTGTTTGAAATCTTAACATGATTTGTATCTAGAATTAGATATGTTATCACTTTATAATAAAACCTTCACTGCCTATTGAATTGTATGTTTACCTTGTATGTTTAATTCTGTACCTAAGATACATTTTGTTCATTTCAAAAGCTACATAATTTTATGCCTTTAAATTCCTATATTTGCAAAATTGTATTATGATAATTGTATAATGTATAATTATACATGTATAATGTATAAGTATAATGATGGGGAAAAACTAATTCTGTGTAGTGATTAAGACATCAGGCTAGAAACTGGGAGATCATGAGTTCTAATCCTGTCTTAGACACAAAGCTAGCTGGGTGACCATGGGCCAGTCACTTTCTTTCAGCCCTACCAAGAAGGCAATGGCAAACCACTTCTGAAAGCTCTTATCAAGAAAACTGCAGGGACTTGTCCAGACAGCCTCCAAGAATCAGACATGGTTTTACAGAAGAAACAAATCATGATGGTAAAAGAAATAAAACATAATAAAATGTATCAAAAGACTAATTTATGCCTCATCTGCAGCAAGGGAAGGGTTCTTTTAGATTCCATTTCATTATTTTCTTTTGCAAGCATTTGTGAAATGGTTGAAAAGAAGCCAGTAGGCTCTGTTCCAGGACTCAGTTTTATCCATTCCACTTTCAAGTAATCCCTTTCTCTGTCAAACTAATGAGTTCACACTAATGATAGAAGCTATGGTTTTCTATAAACTCAGTCCAGAAGAAATAAGCAGTGTTGCTTGAGGATAGGACAATTAAAATTCATAATACATGAAAGGGATTTAAGAGTCTTCCATCTCTCTTTCTTTGTATAGACAGCCTCTCTTTCTTTTTATGAACAGCCTTGTCCAGGAATAGCAAATGATTCATACCAATCATTTCAAAGAACAAAATTATTACAGGATTACAAATTATGATACATTATGAAGCAAAAGATTGCACAGGCTTGAGTTCTTGGTGGAATATACATATATCTTGCACTTCTTATCTGATTTCTGCTAAAGTAAACTAGCTAGCAGTATAACCATACATTTCTTGGGCATATTGAAAAATAAAAATGATAGGTCTACTTCTCCTTCTTTGAAGAACTCATTAAGTTCATGGCAATTAGTTATAAACACTTCATATCCATAGCTGATCGTCTCTATTAAATATCTACTTTCCAATAAACATTTGCCTGAATAATTTCAAACACACACACAAACACACACACAAACACAAACACACACAATTATCTTGAACTTTTATTATAGCAGAAAATGCATTGTTCCGAAACTGAGCATTTTTAATGTTTTGAGTCATAATGTCTTGATATAGCTTTTCCAGGAGATTCCACAGGAATGGAAAAAAATAATTGCTGAGAATTTAGCTCTCAGAGAAGCTCAATTCTAATCCTGAACATTAAATAACACTACAGAATCCACTTTTATCATTCTAAGCTTTTGGTCTACGTGCACATTTATGTTGAATTACATTTTGGTACCATCTATGGATCATCCACTTCAGTGCCCAGGTACAAGAAGCTCTCTTTGAAGATCCTGATATGATTTATAGGGAAAGTAGCATATTGGTAGGCTATATAGCCTTGCCATCATAATTCACCTATCCACCTGCTTCAATTTACATGGTTTAGGCTTCTCATGTAATCTGAAATTCTATTTGTTGATATATTCTGCACATTGAAATAAATTTGTGGCATCAGATATACTTTCCATGAAAAGTATAAATTGTAGGCTAGTTCTCCAAAACGTTAATAAATTTATTAGTACCAGATTACAAGTTTTCATATACTGATACATTTCAAAGTGACATTGGGAAGTTCATTTTTATGAAAAAAACATTCCTCCTTAATTAAATGGTAAAATGCTTAAAATTATGGAATTGTTTTTTACATTGGACTCCAATTTATTGTATCAATCCCAATTAAATCTAGTCTGGCTTTTTACTTAAATTGTCTGAGTTTGCACTGAGATCCTTTAATCAAGAAAGAATCCTGTAGGACCTTCAAGTTTGTGATGACAAGTCCATAAATTAAGAAAGCTGAGTAGGCTATTGAAGTTTGTGTCTAGAGTGAGCAAAGGACATATAAATCACCCTTCCTGTCTCTTTCTGCAACCAGACACTCTCTTCAACACAGCTGATAATTTAGCGAATTCTCCTCTAATCTCCACATTGCTTCTCTGTGGGGATGGAGCTAATACAGGAGCCCCACTGTCTTCATCAGGCCACCAGCTGACCTCTTGTACCAGTCACCCAAGAAAATTTCTTGCAGGGGCACTGCCTTAAATATAAGTGACTGCTACTTTACCAAATGCTCTTTTACTGTCATCTTGGCAGTAAAAAGCCAAATCTATGTGCTAAGAGGGTTTTGGTATCATTTCCTTGTGCAACTTTACCTGTTGTATTCTGATGTGGGTAAGATGGTTTCTTAGCCATCTATTTATTTTACTTATCGCAGAGCAGGAACACCCATGTGTAGATAGGGAAGATGCCAGAAATGTGTTTGGTAGATAGAAATGCAAATCAAGAGCTTTAAGAATGAAAAGCATGACCTTACAGGAAGATCAAGGTGGTTAGTTTATTGTGCTTGACACAACTTCCCTTGAAATGCACTGACTAAATACTTGGATTAATTTTCTAATAAATACTGTTTTTATACTCCAAAATTCCCCTAGATTTCTACAATGGAGAATGAGATCAGAGGACTCAACTGATCAAAACAAAGCCCATCTACTTCAATAATTCAACTATCTTCAGGAAGTCTAAATCAATTTCCTGCTCCAGGTCACTCAACTACTAAAGGACAGATGCAAGAGCTCATCATGCTATCCTCACAAATGCATTGCATGTCAATCACAGAGGCCTTCCAACTAGGGTTATCACCAAATTACAATTTATAATGGGATTACAGACAGAAATTACTGATTGCAGAGAAATCATATTAATTTTGATTTAGTGAAAATGGCAAGCAAATGTAATGTTGTTCTAACCCCACCCATTTTTTCCCCAATACATTCCCAGCCACAGCATTCAAAAAGCACCAGAAGCTTTTCCAGGCTGAGTCAACAGCCCCAAGAAATCTTAAAACAGCAAAGGTTATCAAAAGTAAAATCTTCTTAAAAGATCCACATTATGGGATGCGAACTAGAATTGCCAATTCTTTTTAGAGGAATATTCATTTTAATGTCTGGGAGCCTAAACTGGAGCTTTTAAAAAGTTGTGTATTATCAAAAGAAAACACCTAGGACCAGATTCATTTAAAAGCAAAATACTAGCTGATTATCACAGGAAAATACATGTTGGGCAAGACAGATTTGGGTTCTTTTCTTTTGGAACTGAACTGGGACATACTTCCTAAAAACTACTTTCATGAAATTTTAAAAACCTACTAGATATATAACCATATTTTAGCATTTTAGACATATTTCTGTGGGTAATGGTTGTAGGCTGTATGCTGATATACAGATAGTCCTCGACTTACAACAGTTTGCTTTGTGAAGTTACAATGGCACTGAAAAAACTGAATGGCCATTTTTCACACTTATGACTGTTGCAGCATCCCCACAGTCACGTGATTTATATTCAGATGCTTGACAACTAACTGACATTTATGATGGTTGCAGAGTCCCAGGATCATGTGATTACCTTTTGCTACTTTCTGACAGGCAAAGGCAATGGGGAAAAGCAGGTTCACTTAACAACCACGTTACTCACTTAATAAACATGGCAAGAAATGTGCATACTCAGATCACATTATTTTACTTTGGTCTTGAATTTGTCCTGAAGAACTATTACTATTTTGTAGTCTCAGAATAGCTCATCAGTTCGAGAAAAAGGAGATGAACATGAAAAAGGGCACAAAGGCAATACTGTGCTTGGTAATCATAACTGTATACTCTATGCATTTATTCCTTGAGACTAGCCAAGCCACAAACTTCCTTGGTACTTTGAACCAACTTACCTGAAAACATCCCTGGGTCTAGACAGCTTACAAAAATATTGTTTCCTCATAGTTGGAAACCCCTAGTTCTTTTTTAGCTGTTCTGTCCTTTAAAATCTTCACTGATGACTCTACTTAAAAGGAATTGCCCTGAGCAAAACAGAACATCCAAGCCATTGTATTCAACCCATTTTTGTATGGGTACAAAAGCAACTCTGAAAAAGATTATGCTTGCCCCCCCGCTTCTTTGCCTTGTCCATCATGTTTCCCGGTAATTAATAACAGATACCCGCTTCTGTCACTTGTGATGTTATCATCAGCAGTCTAGTGTTTCACAGTGAAGAAAAACAGGTAAATTAGGGGCAATTAGGACTCTGAAACAGAGTGGAGATTTTCATGTTATCAAGGCACTGAGATGGCTGGAGTTTGTCACAAGTTATCAACTCTGAAAGGCACAGCATGGATCAGCACTACACATAGGCACTAAAAGACACATATTTGCTAGGTTATCTAATGGTGGCGATTGTGAACATATCTATACACCAGTTAGCCAACCAAGTGTATCCATTATATGCTGTCTTCTGCAGTGACCAGATTACAACTTCCAACATCCCTGCAACATAGCCAATAATAATTCTGGCTAAGAAGCTATCACTTCCCAACATCACATGTAGGGAAGACTACAAGAGACATAGAACTATGGTGAGATTGTCTTAATTCAATTTCTTTAATAATAAATGGAAATGACTATGAGAAAACCTAAGAAGGTCCATCTTTAGCTTAGACCAAAAACTAAGATTCATTCTCATGCACCAAAAAGTTGGAGAAATTGTTGTAGTGCTCATAACACAACAGATCAGCTATTTTGTAGCCTCAGTTGCTGGAAAGTAATGACAGTTAAATATAGATTCTTCAGAAAAGTCTCATCACAAATTCCAAGAACCACCAACACAACACAGTCAATTTCTGCTAAGTCTCTGGAAACTAATGTTCATTTCCATCTTTTTATTTATATTTATTTATTCCTAATTTAAGGCTGTCTGTCTCCAGATTACCTCAGGAAGATTCCACTTTAAAAGCAGAACAATTACATATAACTAAACAGATCAGAAATGTCGGGGGGGGGGGAATCAAACTTAGCAACAACAAAAAAACCTTCAGCTACTAGCCTGGGAGAACTGTCAGGTTTTGAGAGATTTTTTAGAACATTATTATGATGGGAGCCACGTGGAAATAAATAAAAATAAAGACCACTTAAAACATTTCAGGTCACATGGGCCTTCATAAGATACCAAATTCATGATTTAGGAGGATGTCTATATCAGGAAAATTCATGATTTAGGGCCAAATAATATAATTTCAGCAGCCTAATACATCATCCAATATCTCTACAGCTAGAAATGGCTCAGAAGAAAGCAGAGCTATTCTTACAGATGCTATCCTGTGTCATTTTCTCTTTGCTCTAAAATAATTCCTAACATTTCCAGTTAGGGTGCCATGAAAGAGATATGTCTGAAGGTCCTCTATCAGTCAAACTCAATCTGCTTTTTTCAACCTTGGAGCCCTCTAGATCAGGGCTGTCAAATTTCCAGCCTAAGGCCCAGATGTGTCACACACTGGCCACGCACACTCCTGGTTTAGCGAAGGGGAAAAAAGCAGGGGTGGGATTCTATCGGTTCGGGCCAGTTCGGTAGAAATGGATGTTAATTTTACATCCAGTTCGGCGAACTGGTAGTTCTGAAGAACAGCTGCCACCCCCACTCCGCCCCATCCTTTCCAGGAGGACCCACGAGGCCCATCTGGCTCTCAGGTAAGTGTATGATAGTCTCCTGGGAGCAAAAACGGCACTGGGGGGGGGGGGTCCGGCACCACTCCCCCCCCACCCTGCTTTTGCTCCTAGGAGGCTCCATGGAGGCTTGCTAGGCCAAAAATGGGGCATGGGGGGGTCCATAGCTGGGCCCCCTCCCCATTTTTGCTCTCAAGAGGCTCCAGGGAGGCTTGCTAGGCCAAAAATGCTGCCCCTCCCCCGCTTTTGCTCCTTAGGGGGCTCCAGAGAGGCTTGCTTGGCCCCGTTTTGGGCCTAGGAAGCCTTCCTGCAGCGTCTTGGGAGCATCCAGCCATCCAGTATGCCTGGATTCAGTGTTTAGTCAAAAGAACATTTGGAGCTAATAAAGTATTGATTACTGCCTTGGGAACGTTCTAGGTAAACATAACTATGTGGTCTCCTAAAACTGTTGGAGCCAGTCTTCTTTCTTTATTCCATATCCTCCTCTTCAAAACTAGTAAATTGCTCTGCTTTTTCAGGCCAGGTTTACTGTGGGTTCAGAGTGGATTTTGTAGAGAACAGCGTACCTTTAAGTCTCATTCATTGCTCAATTTCAGAGCATATATTACACTATTTCCAAAGCATAATTCAGACTATTCAACAGTTTGCCTAGCTGCTGCTTCATTACTCCTGTTGCTGTCATAACCTTTATGGAGTCCAATGGCCTTTTAGATTTGACAAGCAAAAAACACAGTAAATATTTCTCACAAATATTTTCCCTCTTCCACTTCAATATTTAACATACAAAATTATGTGCTGTGTTGCTATTCAGGCAGTTTGCAAACTTGCATTTTTGTTGTTGGAAGGCAACTCTTTCATTTGAAGATGGTGGTAAATTCTTGGTAATAAATTGGCAAGTAGAAAGGCTCACTTCTATTTGCCGTTTAGAAAGGGTTAGAAAGAATGAGAAGGTTAACCTTTGCTTTGTTTCCAATCTCCTTTTCTTGACTTGGTCTTCACAAAAAGTAGCTTTGGAATTGAAGCCATATGTGTTAAAACAAATTCTTTCTGTTTAAGTACAAGTATGCAAAAACTTTCAAGATTAAACCAAGATGTTTAATGATATCTTTAAATATCTGGGTGTTATACTAAGGTTTAAGTCAGAGGTCTTCAAACTTGGCAACTTTAAGACTTGTGGACTTCAACTCCCAGAATTCTATGCTGGCTATTCTGGGAGTTGAAGTCCATAAGTCTTAAAGTTGCCAAGATTGGGGACCCCTGGTTTAAGTAGAAAGAGGTTCCAGCTGAAAATATACCATGAATAGCATAGAGATGCATGGTAGCTCTCCTTTCTTTCTTTCTTTCTTTCTTTCTTTCTCTTTCTTTCTTTCTTTCTTTTTTTCTTTCTTTCTTTCTCTTAAAAGGAAGAAGAAAAAGAAAGAGGGAGGGATGGGAGAAAGAAAGAAAGGGAGGGAAGGAAGAAAGAGGGAAGGGAAAGGAATGTGAATGGAGATATGGATGGATGGATGAATGAGATATGAATAGAGGGAGGGAGGTGGGGAAAGAAAACGGAGAGGAAGGAAGGACCACAAACCCTGGCACCAGACGCCGCTTCAGAGGATGCTTTGAAACAGCACAGCAAACAAGGGCTGGAAGGGACCTCAGAGGTCATCTAGTCCAACCCCACTCCAAGAGCATTGTTAAAGTGAGTTTCTATCTTTTGATCCACCCAGTCATGTGACCACCAAGCCACACCCAGCCAGTCACGTGACCACCAAGCCACACCCAGCCAGCAACCCACACCCAGCCAGTCACAGGATCACCAAGCCACACCCACAAATTAGGCCACGCCCACAGAACCAGTTGTTAAGAAATTTGAATCCCACCCCTGGAAAAAAGTCCCAATACGTCACGTGACACTGCCACGATGATGTGAGTTTGACACCCCTGCTCTAGATGCATTGTAAAATACTCATTAACAACTGCCAACATAGCTCCCCCCATGAAGCGCCAACAAAAAAACAACCCCCAAACCAAAAAAAAAAAAAAATTAAAAAAAGAAAAAAAACACAAAAAAAAAAAAAAAAAAAAAAAAAAAAAAAAACAAAAAAAACCAAAAAAAAAAAAAACAAAACCAAACAAAAAAAAAAAGAAAAAAAAAAAAAAAAAAAAAAAAAAAAAAAAACCCCCCCCAAACAAAAAAAAAAAAAAAAAAAAAAAAGAAGAGGGAACAACTGCCAACATGGGAGTCACCATTTGTTTTGTTTAGATATGGGCTTTGTAACCCAACACACCTGCAATTGCTAGACCTGGGCGGTCTGGGGTAAACAATTCTTCATTCATCTCTCAAGGCTTAGAGAATCTACTCTAAGTTTTAACTGAGCCTCCATGGTGCTTCAAAAGCAAAATACTGTCTCAGGGAATGTAGTTGATGCAGTACTGCACCATTGAGTTTGAGAGTGTCTGCATATAGAAATCTAGATTTTGGTTACTCTGGATCAAGAATTTCTAATTTAGACTTTCAGAATAGCTCATTATTTAAAAGCTGGGAGCTAGAAACTGTTATAAAACTATTGCATGTTTCAATTTCTATTCCTCCCTGCCACAATGTAGAGAGGAACATACTCCATGCTTCCATTTCACTTCTTTCATTCATTTCTACACTATATAAAGTAACAAATGCATACAATATCCAAAACCACAATCAGACAAAACACTCTAATCTTATGTGAGTTTTCACAAAGCAATGCTCAACTTTCTAACAGACTGAAATCCAGGTATACTTCCCTATCCACAAATTCAGTTCTTATTGTTGTTATGGTTTGTCACATGGCCAGTCAGTTGGATTGGATTTAGCATTTTTATTCAGCTCTCAAATTCTTCCTAAGAACCTAAGGATAAGCAGATGTCAGTGTTTGATAGTGTTGAAAGTATTGTCACAGGATGTAAGCTGTTCTGGGTAAAGCTACCTTTTGCAATTGACTGATAGTGATTTTGTCAATGCCAAAGGTGCTCCAATTGTTTTGGGATTGCACTCAAGATGCGTATTACTATTGTTACTATCTTTGCTTTATTTTGGCACAGTCGTTCTACTTCTGTTTGTAAGTCTTTGTATTCTGTGACCTTCTCCAGTTCTTTTACTTCTATTGTATTGTGTCTAAGTTCTGCCATGTCCACTATCCATACTTTTTTGTCTTTCTAACTGACACTTGTTAAATCTTCAGCATTGCAGAGGCAGCACTTTTCAATTCTGGCTTTGTATGTATTTGTTCTTAAAGTTGGTCCTATGCAGACAGAATTAACCATTCTGTCTCTTTCTTCAACTTTTCTGCTATTACTGTTATTGTTATTAAAAGAACTCAGGCATCACTCCTTTTCTTTGATCATTCATTCTGCCCTCTTGGAACATAATAGCCCAGCGTTATCCTTTTCTAAAATAAATGAAACTTATGTTTAGAAAAGAGTTAACTCTTGAACCCATTATGGTTGCAACCACATCCTCAGAGCTGTTAACCTGGGACTGAACTTAGGGAACTAAAATGAAAGGGGTGGGGGTAATTTTGTTCATTCAACAACTGCTGCTTTAACTTCTTAGTTATCTTGGTAGTTCCACCACCACCACCACTTCAAGGAGAGACAGCTATTAAATCTTAACTGGATTCCACTGCTTAATAACCTTCAACTCCCGCCCAGCTGCAACCCTTTACCAACAGCTCTACTCTTACTTACGCAAACCTTTTGACACATTACAATGATTCTTAACAAACTACTTTATTGCCCGTTTCTGTTACAGCAGTTCTTTCTCTTCCAATTTTAAAAAAGAATGTGGAATAATTTTCCAGTTTACTGTGCTGACTCTACCATCATCTAGTATTTTACGTACATATTCATCTATGATCTTATTCCTGTTTTTAATATTCATCAAATATACAGTAGATGTTGATCTTTCCCTCCCTGGAACTGAGACAAGACAATAAATAAATATTTGTTTATAACCACTTGTGTAAGAGACAGAATAAAATAATCACATAAAAGACAAAAGTAGCAGCCTTTTAATGATAGATAGAAAGAGAGAGAGAGAGGAGAGAGAAATGATAGATGATGATAATGATAGATTAGATAGATAGATAGATAGATAGATAGATAGATAGATAGATAGATAGATAGATAGATAGATAGATAGATAGATATCAAACACATCACAAATATGTGTAAACAACTAATGCTTTTTATATTTTTAATGTCTTTAAGTTTTTCAAATAAAATAATAGCCATAATTAATAATGCCATTGGATGTAGGACATAAATTTTTTGTGGACTTAAAAATGGACTTTTATCATTACCATCAGCCAATGATAGAAAATGTAGACTAAAATAATCTGCAGTGATTTTTCCAGTCTGAGTCTGTTCATTCATTAACCAGCAAGTTCTGTTAAGGAGATTAATCTGCTCAAAACATTAATAACAGCCTGAATGATGAAAGAAAAATAGGGATAAAATCAGAGGTGGTATTCAACAGGTTCTGACCAGTTCTGGGGAACCGGTAGCGGAAATTTTGAGTAGTTCAGAGAACCGGCAAATACCACCTCTGACTGGCCCCACCCCCATCTATTCTCTGCCTCCCAAGTCCCAGCTGATTGGATGGGTCTTTTGTTGCCCTGCACAGGAGAACAGAGCTGGAAAGCAGGTTAGTGGGGTGGGAAGGGAATGGGGATTTTACAGTATCCTTCCCTTGCCACACCCACCAGGCCACACCATGCCCACCAAGTCACGCCACGCCCACCAAGCCATGCCCACAGAACCGGTAGTAAAAAGTTTTGAATCCCACCACTGGAGAAAACAGTTGCATTCATCTTTGACAAAGTAGACCACAACCTACTTCTTGGTAAGTTAGAAAAATGTGAGACAGACACAGTGGTGATATTCTACCTGTTCGGTCTGGTTCAACTGAACCGGTAGCTCCGACGATCATCTACGAGCAAACCAGTTTGCTCCGACAATCAGCTGCTGGGCCCTCCCATCCACCCCAGCTCTATACTGACTTTGTTTCCTGCTTTTCAACTTCAGCCGCTTCACGCAACACAGAGGATTGTCGCACGTCAGCTTTTGAAGACACAGGGAAAGTGCAGGATTGCAGGTGAAAGTTACTAGCAAAGCCTCTGTGCGCACACAAAGGATGCGTGTGCAAAGTACGCTCACCAAGCCACTCCCACAGAACTAGTGGCAAAAAAAATTGAAACCCACCACTGGATAGACAGCATCACCACCAGTTGGATTTGTAAGTGGCTGACAAACCTACTCAGCGAGTCATCCTTAATGTTATTATATCTACATGGGGGGAAGTAAGCAGTGAGTTACCACAAGGTTCCATCTTAGGCCCAGTACTCTTCAATATCTTCATTAATGACTTAGATGAGGGAATAGAAGGAGAACTCATCAAATTTGCAGATGACTCTAAGATGGCAGGAATAGCCAACCCCCCAGAAGACAAACTCGGGATCCCAAAAGATCTTGACAGACTTGAACAATGGGCCTTATATGAAACTTGAAATTTAATGTGGAGAAAAGCAAGCTTTTACACCTAGACAGGAAATAAACCAAAGATACAAGCACAGAATATGCTAAACCTGGCTCAAAAACAGTAACTGTGACAACGATCTTGGAGTCCTTAGTGGACAATCACTTAAACATGAGCCAACAGTATGCAACGGCAGACAAAATAGCTAATACAATCCTTGGTTGTATAAACAGAGGCATAGAATCAAAATCACAAGAAGTATTAGTACTGCTTTATAAATCCTTAGTAAGATCACACCTGAAATACTGGATCCAGTTTTGGTCACCACATTACAAAAAAAGATGTTGAGACTTTGGAAAAAGTGCAAAGAACTAAGATGATTAAAAGTTTGGAGACAAAAACCTTTGAAGAACAGTTGCAGAAATTGTCTAAAGAAAAGAAGGACTAGAGGTGACATGATAGCAGTATTCCAATATTTGACAGACTGCCACAAAGAGGAAGGGGTCAACTTATTTTCCAAAGCATGAGAAGATAGGACAAAAAAGAAAAAAACAATGGATGGAAACTAATCAAGGAGAGAAACAGCCTCGAATTAAGGAGAAACTTCCTAAGAGTGAGAAAAGCTTGCTTACCCTGAACACAACTTTCACAATATCATATCAACTTGAGAATTCTTTTCTGATCAGAATGATTTGTTATTTCTGGGAATAAAATTAATCAGTCATTCTAATGAATTGGAGATTACAATAACCATAACTGTTTACCATTTATAGTGAAGAAAAAATAATAATAAGATCAATTATCAGTTAAAAATTGTCTGAATAAGTGATGATGTGGCTGTGGTTTGTTTTTTTTTAAACTAGCAAGCTATCCAAATATATAAACAAATATCACATGGGCCATCACTTTAAATTAATAATGCAATAATTTTAAATGTAATCTAATACATCACTTTATGTAAACCCCCAAAAAAGAGAAAGTGAAATAGGAAAAAAAATCTAGAAAATGTTAACTTAATGTCACTTCAAAGTATTTTTTCTAGCCTTTCTATTGAAAAAGTGCCAAATGAAATGTTTACAGAGAACACATGTCAGCTATTCACTGCTGCAAATGAGAGGTGGATTTATCACCCCAGTATTGTAGCTACATCCTGTTTCAAAGCATTCTTAATTTTCAATATGAGGGAAGGAAAAACCCTCATTTTATTATATTTATTTGTTGTATTTTTATCCCACCTTTATTATTTTATAACTAACTCAAGGTGGTGAACATACATACTACTCCTTCCTCCACATATTTCCCCATAACAACAACTCTGTGAGGTAGGTTGGGCTGAGAGAGAGAGAGAGAGTGATTGGCCCAAAGTTACCCAGCCAACTTTTATGATTAAGGCAGGACTAGAATTCACAGTCTCCTGATTTCTAGCCTAGAGCCTTCATCACTAAACCAAACTGGCTCTTTCATATACTAGTAATTAAGACCCAGATAAAAATATGCATCTTTTTCAAAACTAATTGTTTGAATGTACTGACAATTCCATGAATTTCAAATAAAAAATGATGACTAAGTACAAGGTTTGTCACTCAGTAATCTACTTCCAAATTATTCACCTAACAAGTCTATTGCCAGTCTTTTTAAACATTTGCTTAAGTGTTCAAAAAAATTTCAGAATAGATATTTTTGTGCTTTCAATTGCATTTTACTACTGAGTAGAATACAAAAATTTAACGTGACATTCTAAAGCTCATAAATAAAATTGCTATTCACTTTCATATGTTTCTGGAGAAAAATAAATTATGCCCTAAGTCAGGGATATCAAACTCGTGTTGTCACGGCATCATCATGTGACATATCATGACTTTTTTCCCCCTTCGGTAAACCAGGCATGTGTGTGGCCAGTGCGTGATCCATCCGGGTTTGACGAGTTTGACAGCCCTGCCCTAGGTACATTGGTTAAAAAAAAAATCTTTAAAATTTAATGACGAAGGTGGAGTTTCAGCAGTGGCACATGCACCAAGACCAAAATGCTGAGCTAATAAATGTTTGGGATGAATAAATTTCCCACAAGCATTCTGAAGTAGAGTAGGCACAGTTTTTAGTTTTAAAAGTGACCACAAAGGAAACAAGTTGATCCAAAGTGACATATTTGAGAGGCTCAGTTTGCCTGAAATATACAAATTGCAGCCACAAATAAATTAGACATCTGCTCAAGCACAGTCTCTCAGACATTCCTTTCTACCAAGGCACAGAAATTAGAGTTACTGTAAAACGTGGAGATTTGGGGGTGGTGGTGGAACTTTGAGGTCCCTTCCAACTCTGTAACTGGTGCTATAAGAGGCCAACTCTCTGATTTACCAAATTGGGTTGACTTATGTGATGGAAGGATGAGAAGTACAGTATCTGGTGAAGAACTAGGTCAGAGACTGGGGACAGGAATTCTGGTTTTTACCATCCATTCATTTACCAAGATACTGATCTCTCTGCTGCATCAGCAGTGGTATTAAAACAAAACACAAGAATAACTATCATAGTATTCTTTTCCAAGATAGCTGACAACAGTCCAGATATTTTGTACATTTGCTTAGTTAGAAATCACCCTGTTATGATCCAAGGGCAACATAAGCATTACACCAAGAGGAGTAGGGGTGTGTTTTTTTGTTTTTTGTTTTTGTTTTGTGAGCTATTCTAAGTTAGGACTTTCAGTCTTGCAGGATGCAGGCATCATAACCTTGATTTATTGGTGATTATTTCAGGGGTAAAAAAGTTTATCAAGCAATTGCTGCCTCAGCATAGTTTTAAAAAAGTAGCCCCTTTGCTCGGCTTTATCCCTGCATCTGAAGGTAATGATGTATGACCAGAAAGCAGACTTCAGAGTAACACCCCCACCCTAATGACAGAGAAGAGCAAGAGAGGGCAGAAAGAGTCCACCCTGAGAGGCTGTTAGAAAGAGAGGAGCAGTGATCGCTGATGAGATGTGTCATAACATCTGCAAAGTGAGCAGATGGAAAACATCTGCTTTTCACCAGATCTTCGCCTTTAAAAAAAAAAAAAAACCAGAGAGGGGAGAGAAAGAAAATAAAGCAAGCTTGGAGTAAACTTTTCTGGATTGACTGCCAGCATCTGACCCACAGTGGGGACTTTTTCTGCTTGAATTTATGATCTTATGTCTCATCATGTCATGACATCATCTGATATGATGAATTTTAGGCAAAATGCATTTACAACTCCTTGGAAGCCAGAAGAAGACACTCCTCCTGCAGTGGGTCAGCTCCCCAGACTGTCTCCCTTTCTTATACATTTCTGTGACTTACTCAGCACATCTGCCATATATAAGGCCAGCGGAAGCTGCTGCCTCTTTCCTTCCCAGGCTCAACTCGATCTAAAAAAATGATTCTTTCTTTCTCCTTGTAACTTTGGCCATTGTGTCTTCATGCCCCACCCTGAATCTGCAAAACAGACCAACGTATTTGGGGTTATAAAAATGATTTATGTTGTTTTTCTCTTGGCAGTAAAAGACAAACCTTCTGAGACTGGGTGGGAATCTGAAACACCACTGCTTCATCACTTACTAAATAACTTGGCATCTGAAGGGAGACAGAATGAAGCATTTGATGCAATCCTTAGTTAAGACAGAGATCATGCAGCTCAAAAGGGATTCTAGAGCATTCCCTCTAGAGGAATAAGTGGCTCTAAAATAGCAAGTTTTGGGGTGACTTCCATTTGACAAATAAACCTGGAGAGAATGATAAAGTCTGTTTCACACAAGAGATGCTTGTAGGAGATGACCAGGTTGAGCCCAAGGGTGAGGTCAAACATATAATTAGTTTGGAGTTGCTATGTTTCCACAAGAGCATATAGGTAGTATGTAATGAACTTGAAGTGCTTTGAACTAAACTCCTGTTCCTTGTTACTTGTGCCTGACAATACATTTTTCTCTTTTCATGGCTACAATTCAATGGTGGGATTCAGCCAGTTCGCACCAGTTTGGGAGAACCGGTTGTTAATTTTCTGAGCAGTTTGGCAAACTGGTTGTTGGAAGAAATCATTACGGCAGAGAACCCGTTGTTAAATTATTTGAATCCCACCACTGCTACAATTGCACAAATACATAATGCAATCTACAAACAAATGAAGCATCTATCAGTCCTGCTCTAGAAAATTAACCTCCAGTATTCAAATATTTTAAGTAAAATCCTAAACTGGAAAATAATGCCAGATTTTCTTGGATCAGATTGACATTTGGATCTTTTCTAGTTTTAATTCAAATCTAAGGTTTTGGGCAGGAAACAGTCATGTTATCAACATAGAAGCCTGATACCTGACAAGAAAGTTACCAAGGGTTTCTCATCAGCTTTTGATAATATCAGTTATAATACTCCTATTTGATATATGACTAGTTTCAACATCATTCAGTGATGATTCTGACCTTATTTTGGCTGAACATTGATTACAAGAAAAACTAAGAGATTATCTGGCCCGTAGGACATTATCTTATTACTTTTTCTTATCTACTACTGTCATTGAGGTAGGAATACTTAGGATTGTGTATCATCCTGTGTTTTGTCTTTCTTTGTCAACTGATATGTCTCTGTTTATCAACTGATGTGTCTCTATGAAAGTCTCCAGCAGTTCTGTGGGTACAGGGAGGGAGTGGATATCAACAAAAATGTTGAGTACATCACTTCTCAGACATTATGATGGTCATAGACTATCTAATCAAGAGGGACTAGAAGGTCAGACTGTGAGACAGTGAACAAAGAAAATTGTGGAGGACAGCTTACTTAAGTATAGTTGTTGTTTCTCTTGGTAGCTGGTTTTCTGAAATCCAACAGCATCCTTCCCCAACCATGGACACCTTCAAAATATTGAGAATTTCAACTCCCAGAATTCCCCAGACATAATGGTTATTGCTGGAAATATCTCTTCCCTTTCCTCTTTCTACCTAGAACTTTTATAACAAAGGGCAGCCTACAGTGTGCAGTCACTGAAGTTCAAAATTGAACATTGGCAATATGGAACTAAGTTAAAATGTGGTTTGTTTGATTTTGGATTAACATGTTGCACAAACACAGTTTACTGTGGTTTATATAACCATGAGTATGATTTAGCGTGATAACTGAACACATAAATTCTGGTTAGACAATGAACTATGGTTAAGCCAGCTTGAATTTAGTACAATGGGCAAATCAGACAAACTGGGTTTATGTAAACACTGGCTGTCTTACTAGAGAAACCAATTATGCGGTGGGGGGGGGGATGATTCTAAATGTATGTCCAACTGCTTTATTCATAAGCAGCCAGCAATATTAAAAATCAGCACGATTTCCTCATTCTAAATCCAAGTAAAGCAAATAGGGATAAGTGCAGTTACCAAGGAAAGGTTCCATTCTCAGGCATGCATAAAATTGTAAAGGGATCCAGTGTGTAAAATGTATAGCATCAGATGAAGAGTGGGGAGAATTCCTTAATGATAGGAAAGCTTTATAGCACTTGGATTATCATGTGTAGCATGGAGCTATTTGCATAGGAAAAGTTGGTGTACATTTTTTGGTTGTTAAAAAAAATGATTTCCTATACTATGTAAGTAGTTTAATAATTTTAAACAAATGTTTCATTTCAGAACATTTTCAAGTCAGCTTAAGGCATTCTAAATATACCATGAAAAATAACTGAGCCTCCACGTGGAACAGTTTTTTTTTTTAATTTTGTTAATAGAATAACAATTTCCAAGTTTATTTATTTATTTGGAAATTTATATTTCTGCCTACTTGCACACAGTGACTCAAGGCAGCATACAAGAAATAAAAACAAAATATAAAAGAAATAAAAATAATAAAAAAATAATAAAATAATAACCCTCCACCACACATTCATACTAGCCAGTTAATGGGCTCCATCCCATTCTGGTTCCCCAGGCCCGCTGGCAGAACTACGTGTTCAGGGCCTTTCAAAAGAAATGGGGACCAGTCTAATTTCCAAAAGGATGATATTCCAGAGGGAGGGACCCACCACAGAGAAGGCCCTTCTTCTGGGTCCTGCCAGGGTCCTCCTTAGCAGACAAGACCTGCAACATTCCTTGCCTCCCTGCTCTAGTGGGTCTGGTAGATGTGACCAGCAAAAGACAGTCCCTCAGATAACATGGTCCCAAGCCATGAAGGTCTTTAAAGGTGACAACCAGCATCTTGAATTGCACCTAGAAGCAAATTGGCAACCAATGCAGCTCCTTCAGGAGAGGTGATACATGTGTACACTGAGGTCTACACAAAACCATGCGGGATGCTGCAGTTTGCACCAAGTAGAGCTTCTGGATGCTTTCAAGGGCAACCTCATATAGAGTGCATTGCAATAGTCAAGATGCGAGGTACTAGGGCATGAGTGACCATGAGTAGGGATTGTTGGTCCAGAAAAGGGCATTCTATGAGAAGCTCTACATCTTGGAGACTCTGGATTTAAAAAATCATGTCCTTCACTCAGAAACTCAGAACAATGGCAGTTCCCATTTTAACCTCACAATAATCTTCTGGTAGAAGAGGTCAGTTTTTATGGAAGTCTAGTATTGCACCTGACATATTCATTGAAGGCAGGGAGATAATGAAAATCAACCTCCAGATTTATAGTTCTGAGGATTAGTTAAATGATGAAGGTATTTCACAAAGGAACTTGCTCCCTACTAATATCAGCAACCTATTATATCCAAAACTCTGTGCAGATTTAGGCAAAGTAGGCAAAAGATTCCTAGGAACAAATACGAAGATCTCATTGCATATGCTATTTATTTTACACAGTGCCTATGCTACATATAACTACTGTTGTATGTAGTAACAAATATAAAGGGAATTAGCATTGTAACTATTCTGTGATAAGCTTTACATAGATTCCCAAGAGTTAGGCGTTATATTCTATATGGCTGATTGGTAAAGGTAAAGGAGTCCCTGTGGATTTTACTCCACTAGTCATTGCCAACTACAAAGAAATCATTCTAGGTTTGGAACATAAGGGAACTAGCATAGGAATATTGGGCATATGTCAAGCACGGTAGCTTCAGATAGCACAGTAGAATAGGACCTGTGGCTGAGAAATTGGAGAATTATTAATAGACCAAATGGACAATACAGATAACCCTCAATTTACAACCACAATTGGGACTGGAACTTCCATTGAAAAGTAAGATAGTTAAGTGAGTTGTGCTTTGATTTTATGACCTTTTTTGCCATGGTTATTAAAGCAAAGCACTACAGTTATTAAGTGAATCCAGCTTTCCCCATTGACTTTGTCAATGTTGTTGGAAGCCAGCTGGGAAGATCGCTAATGGCGATCACATGATCCCAGGATGTTACAACCATCATAAATCATGCTGGTTGCCAAGTGGCCAAATTTAGATCACCTGAATAGTCAGTCATAAGTGTAAGAATCAGTTGTAAGTCACTTTTTTTAGTACTGTTGTAACTTCAAACAGTTGCTAAACTAATGTTACAAGTTGAGGATTTCCTGTATTCTATATTTGATTAGTCAATGCTGTGAATTGGTATAAAAAAATCATAAAGTCAGTGATAAAGAAGTTAAGTTTGAAGCTTGACTTAACCATGGTGCAACTGTGGATCTGTTACTGTTTCCTAGAATTGTCATGAAGATGACAATGGTCTTATGTGTATCATCCAGTGTAGAAGTAAGCAACTGCCATATATGGGCACAAACTCTTTATTTACTCTTGAAAACATGAACCATCAAAATCTGGTGAAAAAAACCACTAATTTTTTGACACAAGGATTTTTTTGTATATATTTTAAATAAAAAATAAAAATAGTGCACTTTAATGTTTAAAAAAAATCCCAGAATTTCTTTTTTTCTTTTTAAATAAAGTTTTATTTGGGTTTTCACACACAAAATACAAGTAAAACATCTTTTTTGAAAATAGCATGGTCCCGGGTTGAACTTCTTTATACAGACACAAAACTCAATTTCATGCTCCTTTTTGTATTCTATTCCATGTCTTATACTATTTTACATTTTCTATATAGTTTTTCCCCTCTTTTAATTTTGTCAATTTTATTTTGATTACCTCATCTCAATTCAAATCATTATATTTATACTCTGTTCTGTTTCAATTTCATATTATCTTTTCTCATTAAACAAATTTTCTCCTGTAGTTACTAACTGGAGTATGACACCTTTATATCTTTTAATTACATCCATTCAACTCTTATTTAAACTTCAATATATACCTTAAGTTTATGACCTTCAATGTAATACATAATACATAACTTCCAATCGAATTCTGCTTGACACATTCTTATAATACACATTATATTCTTTTAAAAAAAGAAAGAAAGATTGTAAATATATGTAATTATAAACCCTCATTCCATTCCAGTTCAGTTCTATCATTAATAATCATTAAAACCATAACATCTTTAACACTTCTTTTCAATTAAATAGCATACTTTCTTAAAAACACATATAATCTCCATAATTATTTTTTCCCTTATTTCTCTTCACATATGTTTTATAAATCATTAAATATACCTTTTGTTACATTTATTTATTGACAAGCATTCCACTGAATTACGATAGCTATTTTATCAGACATTTTAATCATACATTGTTTCATATTTTCTAAAATTATTTCTGCTTCTAATATAACCATACTATCTTATGTACCTTTGCAGAATCCCTTTTTCCATTAAATTTTCACCCATTATCTTTAAATAGGCCCTGTTTCTCTATATTTTGCTTCTGTCCTTTATAACTTCTTTTCCTTTCTTTCTTCCCTCTCATCTTCTCCCTCCCCTTTTTACCCCCTTGTCTCTCTACTTCTAATTCTCTCTTCTGCATTTCCCTCTTCTGTTGCTTTCTGATTTTATACTTATTTTCACTCTATTTTTTTTTTGGAGTTGTTTTTCCCAATCTTAAACTTTCCATTCTCTTTCCCCCACTTTCCTTTTTTTCCCCCCATCTAAGATTACTTGTTCATTAAAGATGGCTTCTTCTTTGTCGCAATCTTCTTGTTCTGCAGGCATTTCTTGTTGTTTCTCATAATTCCAAATCTCCATTTCTAAAAACTGAAATACGAAGCCAAAAGAACCTCTCCCTTCTTGTGCATCTTCTTTGTACTTTTTAAGTTCCATTTTCAGTTCTTCTAAAAGTGGAGCCATTTTAAAAAGTTTTAAACAACCACCCGATTGAGTTTAGTCATTCAAAATAATAACCAAGAATCCAGAAATCATCAAGTAATCCAGATAGTCCCGAGTTATATCTTCTTATTTCTTTTTCGACTTTCTCTTCCTGGGGTTTTTGTTGCGATATTTCAATTAGAATGTATCTTTTGGAAGTCTTGTTGAGATTTTGCTGTAAGTTCTTTTTTAATTCCAGGCAGTCTCCTCCCTTCCAGATCCTACCCTTTTATTCTTTTTCTCTCCTTTCCTGTTTTCAAAAGCTTTTAATTATCCAGAAATCTTTATTATCCCTTTGACTTTTTATTTTCAGCATTAAATGCCTATTGATGTCAAAGTGGATTTTTTTCCAATTTCTTGCTTAAGTCTCTTAGCTGTCAGTATAGGAAAAGGAGAAAACCAAATCTTTTCCCTTTTCTCCCTCCTTCGCAGCTTAAAAATCTTCTTAGGGAACAATGTTATTGTAATTCCAGGGTACCTTATTTGTTGCTTTTGCTGTTTGACCCAGTCAACCAAAACTTTCTCTTCTTATCTTCCTCCTGCACATTCTTTTCCGGTCGAGTTCTTCTTTGTGGTGGCCATTTCTGACCACCGCTGCAACCGCCTTCAGGAAAGGGAGTAATGGCCAGCTGGGGAGGAGAGATGTGGCTCTCCTCAACCCTGCTGGCAGTCTCCCCCCTCTTCACCACCTCTACGGGGTGGCTTAGCCCCGAAACCAGCTGGCTCGGGGTGCTCCAGCGGCGATTACGGATTGAAGCCTCGCAGAGACAAGGTTTCGGTCTGTCGCTGAAGAAGCTCAAACCGGAAGTCAAAAATCCCAGAATTTCAAGCATACCAAATGGAAGGGGAGAGCCCACAATTCTGGCCTTATTCCTCCACTCCACCCCTTCTGTTTGAGGCTGAAAATATGTGTTCAAAATCCTGTCCTCCTATTCTGCAGAAAAAGAAAATAAAAATGTAATAATATAAATGTTGATTCTAAAAAGCTTTCCATGTGGCCATAATCCAATACAGATTTCTCCAGAAAAGCAGCCTATCAGGCAATCTGCATGGAATTGAATTGGCTTCTACACCTTTTTCTTGCACAGCCTCATTTTCACCATCTCC
Organism: Notechis scutatus; assembly: GCF_049901735.1. Classification (NCBI taxonomy): domain Eukaryota; kingdom Metazoa; phylum Chordata; class Lepidosauria; order Squamata; family Elapidae; genus Notechis; species Notechis scutatus. Next base: position 106,053,694 of record NC_142010.1, read on the forward strand.
TGGGGAGGAAAACAATCATCAGTTCATGCACTGGTTCATGACCTCCAGGATTTTTAAGATATTATTACATTTTTGCAGATGAATTGCATCTATCACAGGGAACTTCTGGCTGAGTGTTTGACCCAAATATAGCATTCTAACTAAAGACACAAAGGGCTCCTTTTTCCCTGAAATTCTGGCTCATTTCCACTTCGCTCCCAGGTCAATAAACATGGTGAATATATAAACACAAGAGTTGCTGGACTGGGTTTCCACAACAACAAGATAAAGGGGGAAACAGAAGTAAAAAAAAAACAGTTCCTACTCTCATTTCAGAGAAAAAAGTTTATGCAACCTCAGTGCTGTTGTTGTTGCCTTACAAATTAGCTCCACAATATAAATTAGCCATAGCTCAAACAAGTAATACTTCTTAGGTTACATTACGCTAGCTTCTAGAGTTGCAGAGGCAGTACAATAAATCCTGTGTCAAGTCACCAAATTCTCTACATTCCAGGATTTCCCAGTCTGTGTCGAATATCTCTCTCGCTTGCTTGCTCTTTTTCTTTCTCTCCAATGTTTCTCAACCTTCGCAGCTTGAAGATGTGTGGACTTCAACTCTAGAATTCCCCAAACAACATTCTGAGAGTTGAAGACCATACATCTTCAAGTTTCCAAACTCGAGATACACTGATCAAGAAACACTTAAGCAACATTTTATTTTTCTTATATGTACCCATTTCATGTATTCACAACTATGTATACACTTATACTTATTATCTTGTAAACAATTGGCAAATCAAATAAATAAATAAATAAATTTCCAAAAAATGAACAGTATGACCTATGATACATATCATAGGTTCTTCCACTAGTTTTTTTCTGTTTTTGTTTCTGCCTCTTCCTTCAGTTTGTGGATAGAATGCAGTGTTGGAATAAAATTAAATGGGCATAATCATTTTTATGTTGCTCAACCATCACAGTAGACTTTTCACAAACTTTTTATCTTGGCCAGGTTGGTAAGAACCCATTATTAAGAAAAAGCTTGAGTCATAATCTCCAGTCATAACCTCAAGTCAGTAATGAACTTACCTCATGCATGATTGCAGCAGGAGTCATAACATCACATCATACAAAGCCATAATGTAGTTTATGTTTTGATTGTATGTAACATATGAATCCATCATTGTGCTTTGTAAATAATAGTTTATGACTTAAATGAAAGAGGTTATACAACATGTTAGTAAACATCTGGTTATTTAACAGAATATATAGTTCCAATCTACAATGTTTATGGAAATGTGTTTGTTATATAGTAACTTAGAATAATTATTTCTGGAGGAAATTCTTTGTCCATATCAATATTTTGAACTAGCTGGATTAAATATCAGTATGAATAAAAGGTTAAGTATTCATGTGAGTGTGTAGGGAATTTTCTAAATGTTGCTAAAGGAACATTGTAGGAGATGACCAGACTGAGCCCAAAGGTGGGGTCAAATGCATCATTAGTCTAGAGTCCCTACACCCTTAAAAGACACCGTAGTCCAGCCCCCTTGAAATCCATTGACTCTTACCTCAGTGACTGTTAGTAGATGAGGCTCTTGTGTGTAGGCTGCATGGAATAATTTTGTCGTGTTTTTAAACTCTATCCTGACTCCTGGTTTCTTGTGCCTGGTATCCGAGAAGCTGTCTCACCCCAATGGAACTAGCCCACCTCACTCATGCCAGTGGAAGAGGCCTGCTACCAACCCTATCTGCCAAGGAGTTCTAGTGGGCAGGGTCAAAGAGGCCCCAACCCTGTAGCATTCTCTACCACTGAGATGAGAGCTACACCCACCCTTTTGGCCTCCTGGAAGAGCATTAAAACTTGGTTTTGTTGAGTTGGCTTGGGGGCGTTACACTGGAGGTGGTTGATGGGGTACCCCTCATCCCTGTATCATCCATCTCTTCGGTTTTGTTCATTTGTTTGTTTGTTTTCCATTGTTTAATTTTCTTAATTTGCATGGTTTTTAAATTTTAACTGTTTTTATTTTTATGATCTGTAAACCATCCAGAGTTTCCTTAACAGGGAAATAAGGTAGCATGTGACTAATAAATAAAGAAAGAAAAGAAAGAAAGAAAGAAAGAAAGAAAGAAAGAAAGAAAGAAAGAAAGAAAGAAAGAAAGAAAGAAAGTTTTAGGTGATAATTAAATGACAGCCATTATGTTCTTCCTCCTTTCCAGATTCAAAATAAATAAGTAAAAGGTATGGTGGGAAGTAATGTTGCCTTTCCGACATCAAATATGTATAAATAAAACTCACCAGTTCTACCTTGTATCATCGTTTCACAGTGAACTCCTTATATCAATTCTTTATTTTAAAAAATTAAGCATCGTGTGAAAATCCTAGATCAGAGTCTTCCGTATGGTCGAGGTTTAATTTGTGTTGTATAAAAGCAACTGTGGGGCTTTTATATATGCATCGTGACATTTTGTGTATTTTTTTGTGTGTGCATACATACAGTATAGGTTTCCTTTTCTCGTTTTATTAAACAGGTTTTGTATATTATTCTGATTTTCTTTATTTGGGGGGTGTTGGTTTTTGTTTTTGGTACCTTTGAATCGGTGCTTACTCTTGGCCACTGTCTGGGCCAAAGCCTGCAGTTTTCTTAGCAAGATTTTGGAAGTGACTTGCAATTGCTTTCTTCCTTAGGGCAGAGAAAGATAGAGAGTGACTGATCCAAGGTCACCCAGCCAATTTGATACCTGAAGTGGAAGTAGAATTCACAGTCTCCTGGTTTCTAACCTGTTGCCTTAACCAATACACTAAACTGGTTCTTTGCCCATATTAAGGCAATCATTTAAAAAGAATAAAGAGAAAATCCATTTGTGATTTGCTCAATAGATGATTGGCTGTGAATGTTGATTTAGTACACACTTTTGCTATTACAGCCTGATACAGGAAACTTTGATGCCGATATATTTTAGGATCTGCTAGAAGAGGAACTTAACAGCCGTGCTATCTTATTTAGTTCTTTGATTAGGATTAGGAGTGCAGTGTCAATCATATATGTCTACTGAAGAATTTTTTTAATTTAACAAAAATATACAGTAATATCAACTGTTTTAGTTCATTCATTTCTGGAAAAAGATTCAGGATAATGAGATGAGGGATAATGATCCTGAAATTGCATATACTGTAAATATTCTTTCAGAGAAAGAAATCCAAAACAAAACTTTAGGCTAAATATTTTTTAATAAGATCTGGTTGGGTAAGGAGACCTAGACTACATTTGTTTGCTTCCACAAAAAAGTAAATCACTGAACATTAATTTGCTATATAGTGTCATTAGCCGGCATGCTTAAATCAACATGACAATCAGAGATGCGTATATATCAGTCAGAAAGTCTGAAGTTAAGCACACTAAAGCTTTTAACCAAATATTAGGCATATCATTAATATTAAATGCTTTAGCTTAATAACATAACATAAATTTAAATTTAAAGTGACCTTTTCTTTACTTTAGAAAATTGTTTTAAAAGCTTGCCAGGTACTAAGATTATGAATGATTAATCACATATGAATGTATATAATGACCATAACTGTCTTCCATCTCTGTCAGTATGGTACATATTAGTTATGTCTAATTTGGCATAACAAAATGATACATGATCTGGTCTCTAAGATTACCTTCTGACTGCAAACTATTGAAAACAACATTTTCCCCTGCCTTTTCCTCCTCCTTCTTCTTCACCAGTTTCAATCACCTATTGAGACTCAGAATCCCTTCACAATGTTTTAGATCAAGATTATATATTTATTAAATTTATATGTCACCCATCTTGCTATCCAGCCTTGTGTAAAGACTGAAGTAGAAATAGATATTTTTTTGTCTATGAATACTACAATCTGCATAAGGTTGCAAGGAATGTTTCTAAGCAAATTTTTCCCCATTACTTAAGAGTAAGAATTTTCCTCCATTAATGTTGCCTCTGAAAATTCACAAAATAAAATCTATATATCTTAATTTAAAGGCAGCAGTGTATCCTTATTTTTATTGCCACAAAAATTATTTCTTATTGTTAAAGCTCTTTCCATCAATAACCAAATAAGTTACATCCCCCTCCCTCTCCCCCTCTCCTTCCCCCCGCTCCCTCTTTTATTAGTATCATTTTAAATACTTGAACAATTACAAGCAAAGCCTCTGGAATTAGACTTCAAGGATTCTGACCAGCTGTGAGCAAGGGAATATTTGCCAAGGGAAGAGCTGCCCATTTCCTTTTGGAAATATCACTGAAACTCAATAGGATTCTGCAGTTGAACAAGAACGGGTTATGCAGTGCTTCACTGCTGTACTGTATAACTGATTCAGCTTAATAGAAAGACAAGTATATTTAGATGAATCTCCAGGTTTTCAACAGAGTCCTTGCTCTTCAACCAAAAAATGACAACCTTGCTTTGAGGTTAAAATATTCCAAGTAGAAAAATATTTTGGTGTTCCATGTTGATGAAGCTCTTTCTTCTTGCTTCCTTGCCTGCCTTTACAATTAAAAACCAAACGGCAATCATATCAAAGTAATATGCACGACTAAATACAAGAAAGAAATTAATATTGAGTTATAACCTAGCAATTATTATAATCCTTTGTATCTAGTTAGATGAAGGCCAGACTGGATTGTAGAATGAGCATAAAAAGGACCTGTCTCATATTTTTTTCTTTTTGGAAGATGGTGGTGGTAACAAAACTGGCTTTCAGAGGAACTGCATCTATTCTTTAACTATATTTCCCTTTGTCACGTTTCTTTTCTAAAATATCAATACAGGTAGTCCTCAATTTACAATAGTTCATTTAGTGACTGTTCAGAGCTACAACAGCACTGAAAAAGAGACTTATGACCATTTTTTACACTTATGACTATTTCAGTATCCCCATGATCATGTGATTTACATTTGGATGCTTGACAAATGGTTCATATTTATGATCATTGCAGTATCCCAGACTCATGTGATCACTTTTTGTGAGCTTCTGGAAAACAAAGTCAATGAGAAAGCCAGATTCCATTAACAATGGTGTTACTCGTTTAACATCTGCAGTGATTCACTTAACAAATGTGGGCAAAATTCACTTAACAAATTCTCACTTAGCAGCATAAATTTTGGGCTGAATTATGTTTGTAAGTTGAGAAATAACTATGCACGGTTACATGAAGAACATAATCAGATATTTGAGAATAATCCAAATGGTGAGGGAAACATGTTTATAGAAGAGCATTAAATCTTGAATCCGTAAGGTCATCAGTTTTGACAGACTATATCAAGGGACTAATGAACAATTAGAAAAGAATGAAGGAACATTGTTTTTATGTGTGACAATTACAGTGAAATTACTACATGCTCAAAAATGGTAATGGTTGACAATACCTATAATGGAGGAATCTTTTGTGAAGAACATGCAGATATGACTAAGTTAGCTTCTTTGATTAGAGAAAAGAATATTTACATTTATGGTTGACTGGAAATTCCTTATAGTTTTTTTTTAATAAAATGGGAAAAGTACACTTATGTTTGGTGGGTTTGCTGTTAGATAATTGAAAAGAGTGAATTTTCTTTTGTAATCATAGAGTAAGAGGTAGCTGTAATTGTACTTATATTTGCTGTTAAGAAAATTGGACACTTCTTTTTATTTTATTCTTTTTTCTGCATTTTTGTCTCTTTTCTCTCATTTCTGCTTTTACTTTTTGTTTGTGTTAGTTTTTATGCTCTTGGTAAAACTTTCAATAAACATTTATTTTAGAAATAGACTATATCATAAAAGTGTAGTTAACCCATAGAGGATTCCTTCAAACAACCACAAAACACTCTTAGCTCAGAATGTTTATTAGACACTCTGTGGTATAAACATTGTGTATTGTTATCCATTACCATCCACAATATTCTATTTTCATAACTTAACACAACTAATAAAATAACAGGCTAGAGACCATGTGTTTTGGCAGAGAAGATTTACTGGGCCCACGAACCTAATGGTTCAACTTCAGAGATGGATGGAATTTTTATAGGGATTTTACTGGCAAAATGACAGATGTTCAGCTGAGACTCCTAAAGAGCTTTGGCACTGAATCAGGAATGAATCAGGCTATAGATTCAATCACTCCCAAGTATCTTCAGCCAACCTATAAAGCCAGAATCAGTCCTGGTTTTCTAAGATTTTCACTGGTGGGATAATCAAACTGATTCTAAGACATCTCTTAGAATCCATGGTTGGACCTAATTTATGGTCGTGCTGGATTGTGAGTGTACACATGTACTGACTCCCACATGTGTAAAATATATCTCTGTCAGTATTGTATCTACTGAAAATTGTCTTATAGAGCTTTTCTTAAAAAAAAAAAAAGAACTTAAAATAACTTTTTGCTTTCGGCCACTAGCCTTGTTAATCTCTATCATGTCAATTTTAGTATATGAGCTGCTCAAGCAAGCCACATTGATGAATGGATAGTTTTCCTTTCTACAAGTCTATACAAGACTTGTACTCAATATTTTTAACATTTAATGAGATCCCATTGTCTGTCTGTGATAATTCTATTATTCTGGCACTCTTTTTGGCTCATTGCCTTGACAGATGGAATAAGAAAACCAATCGGTCAATTAAGCATGAAACAATAGCTTGTTCCACATTGAAGAAAATCCCTAAGACCTTTGACAGGTAGAATAATTATCATTGGTCTGAATTCTCAATTTGAGGGACCAATGATTGACATCACATCTGTAACAACCCTTGAAAAGAAACAGATTATAGTATGGCTGTGTTTGGTAGAGAAACAGTTATGGCTAATGATATACACCAAGATCTGTATGTACACTGCTAGGAATGGATAGATTTAGGAAGAACCATTCCATAGCAGTTTAGATCTCACTTCAGAGAATGTGGTGCTGGGGAATATCTGCTTGCTGTGACTATTATTGTCCTTTGGCATAATCCAGAAATTCCAATCTCTTACAGCATTAAGCACCTTTCTGTAACCATTTGAAAGATCCAGGCTTGGGGTGAGATGCCACTCTTACATAAGTATCCAATTATATTTTCCACTCCTAGCCTCATCAAAGCAACCAAAGACAAGACAAAAAGCAATGGATGGAAACTAATCAAGGAGAGAAGCAATCTAGAACTACGGAGAAATTTCCTGGCAGTTAGAACAATTAATCAATGGAACAACTTGCCTCCAGGTGTTGTAGATGCTCCAACACTGAGAGTTTTTAAGAAGAGATTGGACAGTCATTTGTCTGAAATGGTAAAGGGTTCTCTCCCCATTCAGGGGGTTAGACTAGAAGACATCAAAGGTCCCTTCCAACTCTGTTATTCTGAAGTGGTTGTAGATATCCTAAACAAACATCTTGGAATAATAACAACAGTCTGAATAAAAATCAATAAACTGAACATAAATCCAAATAAAATGGAAATGTTTCTGAGAAGCAATAAAACTCATTCAAATTGGCAGTTTTGATTCTGGGTTGGCTTCCAGTCCTTCTGAAAGAAAAAAACAAGGGAGATTCTCTCCAACCAGCTTTATCTTCAGATGCTCAATTTGCTCCAGCGTGGAGAATATTCCTACAGATTACATTGATATATCAACTGTGGCATTCTGAAGCATATTGGCGTTGTCTTTACCTCATGCTCAGATTATTATTGTAATCTAGGATTTAGAAAGTACATAACATCAATTGTGCACATCATCTATGTACAAATCCAATTCATTTCTAACCATACCTTATGGTACTGCTTATCATAGTTTATGATACAATCAAGATCAAGCAAGGTACTAATACCATTCTATAAAGCCTTAGTAAAACCACATCTAGAAGACTGCATCCAGTTTTGGTCACCACATTATAAAACAAGATGTTGAGACTCTAGAAAAAGTGCAGAGAAGAGCAAGATTATTAGGGGACTGGAGACTAAACCGTATGATGAACGGTTGCAAGTACTCAGTACGGCTAGTCTAATGAAGAGAAGGACCAGGGGAAACATGATAGCAGTGTTGCAGTATTTGAGGGGTTGCCACAGAGGGGAGGGGGTAAAGCTATTTTCTAAGGCACCCGAAGGCCAGGCAAGGAATAATGGATGGAAGCTGATCAAGGAGAGATTCAACCTAGAAATAAGGATAAATTTTCTAACAGTGAGAACAATCAACCAATAGAACAGTTTGCCTTCGGAAGTTGTGTGAACGTCATCCCTGGAGGCTTTCAAGAAGAGATTGGACTGCCATTTGTCAGAAATGGTGTATTTCCTGCTTAGGCAGGGAGTTGGACTAGATCAGGGATCCCCAACCTTTTCGACGCCGCGGCCCGGTTCCGACATCAGCTGGGCGCCGAGGCCCGGTACCGGCGTCAACTGGGCGCCGCCATCTTTTATGACGAAAAGGCGCTTCCGGTGACGTCACCGGAAGTGCTGTTTCAGTCATAAAAGATGGCGGCGCCAGCGCTTCTGGTGAGCTTTTCGGAGAAATGGCTTTCTACCGGAAAAGCTCACGAGGCTGGCGCCGCCATCTTTTATGCGAAACAGCGCTTCGGTGAGCTTTCTACCCGGAAAAGCTCACCAGAGCGCTTTTTACCAAAAAAAGATGGCGGCGCCAGCAACCAGCGGCCCGGTAAGGCTTGTTCAGCGGACCGGTACCGGTCCGCGGACCGGCGGTTGGGGACCCTGGACTAGATGACCTACAAAGTCCCTTCCAACTCTGTTAGTCTGGCTGTTACTGATGATTACCGTTATGAAAGTCTAAAAGACTACCTATTGTCACATGAATCATTTTGTGTATAACACTAGAATGGGTCAGGTTAGTTCCCACAAAGAAGTTTCTCTTTTGATGACTGCCTCTTTATTATGGAGGCTCTTATAACACTGGTTCTTTCCAGGTTTGGTTAGAAGTTTTAAATATATAGCCCACAAGCTATGCAATACATCCTATGAATGTATTTAGCCTCCAGTCTTGCTGTCTTTGGAAGAAAATCTCCCCAAATGAGACTGGTTCCAGCAGCTTTTATACAATAATATTGTTTTGTGTGGCTTTAATTGCTTATTTTGATTTTGATTATTTTTGTGTTTCTGGGAGCAGGGAATATGGTCAAGACAGTATGAGCATTCATTCCACTGTTAGCCTACTTGAGTATTCTATAATTGGAAACGCAGGCTATAGATTTACAGTAAGTAATATTGTGGAGTTTTCTAGTCCAAACATTTTTTTCAATAGAAATAGTTTGCCTAAGAAAATAAATATTAAACAGTACAGTACGGTAGCCAGAATATTCCAGTAATGGGCAAAAAGTATACTACCAACCTAGCACAGGGATCTAACTAGGATGAACAAGGCATCAGAGAAGATGAAAATGTGGCAAGCATAGCCTTTATTTTATTTATTAAATAATTTTATATGGCTTCCCAATTTACAGCCTATGCAGCCTATGACATTAAAAATACACAGTATAAAAACCACAAAAGTCCACACAGACACTCCAATACAACAGCAATAGCACTTAGACATATATACTGCTTCTCAGTGCTTTACAGCCCTGTCCAAGCAGTTTACAGAATTAGCATACTGCCCACAACAATCTGGGTCCTCATTTTACTGACCATGGAAGGATGGAAGGCTGAGTCAACCTTGAGCCTGAGGAAATTCAAACTACCAAATTGCAGGCAGCTGACAGTCAGCAGAAGTAGCCTGCAGTACTGCATTCTAATCACTGCACCACCAGGGCTCATAGCACAGCAACACAGTTAAATCAATGATTTGACAGGGTCCATCTTCATTCATGGTCTCCCAGTCAGCTGATAACATCATATCTTTAGAGACTTTTGGAAAAAGTATCCTGTAGCTGTTGGTCTTTAGAAACTTATCAAGGACAGAAGCAACCTAGAACTAAGGAGAAATTTCCTGGCAGTGGAAACAATAAAACAATTCGAACGGCTTGTCTTCAGAAGGTGTAGGTGCTCCCGCATCACTGGAGGCTTTCAAAAAGAGACTGGACAGCCATTGGTCTGAAATGGTATAGGATCTCCTGCTTGAGGATGGGTTTGGACTAGAAGCCCTCCAAGGTCCCTTCCAATTCTGATGTTGTTGTTAAGTTGTACAGTTCTGGGGAAGGAAGGAAACTCTACAGAGAATACTCTTGTTTTATCCTGTGGAGGAATATTTAAAAATATAAAAGATGAGATTTTCAAGAGCCTTGTAAAGCACCAGTTCCCATTTTTAATCCAATTCTTTCTGCCCTATTCAGCACCTTGTAATTGCCCTCCACTGGAATCTCATGGGTTAGAAGCAAGATAATGGCTCTGAGTTTCCTTTTAAGAATACATCTAACTTTTATTTGATTTTATGTTTTTTCTTTCTTCTGTTCCATTTCCCTCTGGATCCTTGTTTAAAAGATTACAAGCCTAAACACAAAAGCTGTCATGTTTTGTATTATGTTGAAAGTCACTACGGTGCCTTGTTAAGTAAGAGTTGCAATATAAATATTTAAACAAACAAATTAAATTTTGTGGGCTGTCAACCAAACACAAGTCATCTACTATTCAGGTTCTTGGTCTGGTTGTGAGTTAATGTTGCAAAGTGGTGTTGACATATTTGGTGATGAAGGACAATGGGGGAAACTCTGAATTTGCTCCAAACATTTGGGGTAGGAAAAATTACCAGGTAACTTGATTGCTTTTTTGCATTTTAGGATATGTGATCCCACTTTTCCAATCAGTTGTAAAGTATACATGCTCACCCCCTCTCTTAAGCAATTTGTAAGCCTTGTATGAACAAGCCTATATTGCTAAGAGGTGAAATATCACAGATGAGAAAGCAAATACCTGCCTATGATCTGCTTCTGTGAATTACTTACATAGTATGAACCGCCCTATTAAGGCGCCAAGATATTACAATTCAAATTAGATAGAAAGCCTTAGCGTAACATGATTAATCATTAGAATCAGCTGCCAAAGGAGAAAATGAATTGGCTTTTACAACAAACCTGGTTACTGTTTGAAAAGGCAAGTGATTCCATTTCAGATAAGCTTCTTGAGTCTACCCATAATGTTAATGCTCATATTAATCAAAGAAACAATAAAGATAAGCAAAAGATTGGTTTGCATGATGCATATCATCATTCTTACCCCATTCAAAGATTTAATATTATAATGAATATGTCACAATTTAAAGGAAAATGTAAATTCCTTGTGCTAATGAAATGAATACATTTGATACTCAGATGGTAGTTGAGATGTTTAGGAAAAAGTTAATAACAGAAAAATGTATTGTTCTAACCAAAAGTTTTTTTTCTTCAGTTGAAAATGTATCCCTGACTGCTTAAAGCAATAATAACCATATTGTCATGGAGTATTAATCTTATCAATGATAGCATTGCTTTGATTATCCAAAGATGCAATTTTGGTTGTGCTATAAAAAATACAGGGCATGGTTAGGGTAAGATTAGTTAGCATCATGTCAAGTTAAGAGGCTTTCTGCCTGCAGCAAGCTCATCAAAAAGAACAGAGATGGTGGGAAAGGAGAAAGAACAAAAGAAGCTTGGAGGCATCAGTGTCAATGCCAACCAACAAATGCCTTGGAGCGCCAACCAAATACAGCATTGCAAATTCAAATCCATTCATTTAATGCAATCTGGCACCAAGAAAATGCACTGGCATTGGGCAACTGGAACCAGAGAGGTCTCAGTCCCGCCCTTAAGCAGTGACTGGCTCCTAGCCAGTCTTTATCTGCCATTTCAGTTGAAAAGAAAGCAGAAATTGGCTTTGTGTATTTTCAGATCTAATTCTTGCTTTAAATTACTGTCTACTGTAATTTCTAATCACTGTAAAGTCACTGCGAACCCAGAGAAATACTCAGTTGGAGATGAGGATTGTTGTATGAATTACAAACAGCAGTAGTACTGATTGGAATATGCAGAATTAAAGATTGGAAGCACTGACAGTGAAAGTGGTTCTTCCTTTCAGTTTCACCATCAGATATGAGTTGTCTGCTTTATCTGTTCCATTCCCTTGGTTTGGGGCCAAGGAAACAGATAACTTCACCCTCTGTATGGAAGGATTGTTTTACATCTTTTTCTATAACTCCTAAAACAGGAAGGGCAAATCAATTAAATATTGTATACTAGTGAGGTGGAATGGTTAAAGTGATGGGACTGAGAGCTGGAAAACCCAAACTCAAGTCTACTCTCTGCTGTGTTCACTCTCTTTCAGTTCAATTGGCATCCTACATAGGATTGTAAAGAGTCTCTCTATGAGGTAGATATGCACTTGGTTGAATTGGGAGACTATAGCATGAATGAATGAATGAATGAAAAGGTGCCTATAAATTGGCGAGATAGATGGATGGATAGATAGATAGATAGATAGATAGATAGATAGATAGATAGATAGATAGATAGATAGATAGATAGGCAGGCAGGCAGGCAGGCAGGCAGGCTGACTGACTGATTGACTGAATGACTGACTGACTGACTGATTGACTGATTGATTGACTGACTGCTATGCGGGGCCATCAAAAGGGAATTATTAAAAAAAATCAAGATAAGAACAGCAAGGGTGTGATTAAAGATTGCTTTTTCTAATGTATGTTGTACATGCAACATTCCTAAAAATGGTGGAGTTTCAATTGCACTTCTTCCTCATGCCTTCCTCCTTGACTTTTTTTTCACCATACCCAAAAGACATCCCAGCTGCTATGCATGTTGCCATAAGCTTCTGGTGAAAAAATGGGCAATGACAGAGATAATAAATCATATTATATTTGGAAATAGCAGAAATATAAGCAGATCTGACCAGACCAAGAATGAAATGCAACTTGCCGCTTCATAAAAAAGATTAGTTTGTCACACCCTGGATTCACACTTAGGTCCTGGAAATTGTATCTTGCTCAGAAACCAGAATTTTTGTTTCTACAACTGACTAATATTAATTAGCAATAGCAATAGCATTTAGACGTATATACTGCTTCGCAGTGCTTTTACAGCCCTCACAGAGTCAGCATATTGCCCCCAACAATCTGGGTCTGCATTTTACTCACCTTGGAAGGATGGAAGGCTGAGTCCACTTTGAGCCTGGTCAGAACTGAACTGCCAAATTTCAGGCAGCCAGCAGGCAGGAGCCTGCAGTACTGCATCCTAACCACTGCACCACTGTGGCTTTTTAAAATTAAAAACAAATATTAAAAATCAATGCCCAATAGCACAACCTTTTTTTCTTGTGTGGTCCCAATTTTTATCCCTCCTTTTTTAAATAAAAGAGAAGGAGAAAAAGGAATGAAACAAAAAATGGAAAAGAAAGCAATGCAATAATACAATACTTCTAAGGTCTTCTCATCATTTTATAACAATCCAATGCCCTTCAGGGAAACACTCAAAGTTACATCTTCTCAAGTTTCATAAAAACTTCACCACACTAAAAAAGGGTTAACATTTCTGTTTCTGACAGAGAAATATAATAACCAATGTGGAATTCTGCAATGGTTTGTGATATATTAATGAATACAATATTGCTTCCCTTATGTCTTGTGACTGGACAGTTTTTGTAAAACTATCAGCTATGATTAGAACTTAGAATTGTTGATCACAAAATTATTTCCTCATTTCCCCACCTGGTTATATTCTCCCTATATATAGAACTTGGAAGAATGCAACAATATTTGTTTGTATTTTTGTTGTGTCCTTCTAAATCATTAAAGCAATTAGTAGCCAATCCATTATTGCTAATTACTGCTTCTGCCATTACTAATTATAGACATGAACTTACATCTGTATCCAATTTCTGTTAAACTACTTCCCACTTTTGACTATTTTATAAACAATTAGAGAAGGCAAAAATAGTAGAGCTTTGCTATATATTTAGCAAACTCCAGAATATTTAGAAACATGTTGGAAGGTAATAAGAGATCATGTAGTCCAATTCTTATAAAATCAGAATTCCCCGCAGACTCTCTGACAGATAACAATTCAGCATCTTCTTCCCAACCTTCAGTGAAGGACAATTCACTACTTCATGTGGCAATTTATTCCACTGGTAGATAGCTCATATATGTGTTTCTCTTCCATACCATCTTTTAAATAAAGGCAGACACTTATAAAATTAACTACTGAGTCCATTGTTAAAAAATATCCCTCTAATATTTCCAAAGTATTTTACATCATTCTGGATTAATAAGTCAAATATTAGTGGTTTTTCATTTAATTGTAATCTTTAGTGCCAAAGCATTTTCCCATGGAAAGGATTCTCATAATTAATTGAAATATCTTATTTTAAATTTATTTTCTTACTCTGGTTATAACTTTCCAAAATCAAAATTCTAATCCCTCATCGTTGTTTATTCCAAAAGAAAACAAAATTAAGTCCTTAAACTTATATTTTAACTTCTTTCGCTAAGGATAGAAGGAAACTCACCCAGTGCTGTAAAACCTGTTGATGCAAGGGTTCATAGGAGCTGAAAAGCAGTTAATAAGCTTTTAATCAAAAGTGATTAAAAAAGAAAGTAACCTTTTGAAAGAGCAACCTCACTTTGTGCAAACAATTGTTATTTTCTCATCTCCCATTTAAACCCATCAAAGACCATTGTCTTGTGCTTTCCTCATGAGGAACTGTATGGAACACTTGTGGTTGATCTTGAATCCTCTCCTTGTCTGGAGTGGAATTACAATGGACTGGACTATTCACCATATTGTCAGTTCTGCTTTTAGTGGATCTCTTTTCAGTTCCTCATTTCTTCCTTGGAAGTATGGCCTGTCTTCAATATTATCTACTGCATTCCTTCAATTACACAATGCCACCAATCAGAACCCCAGAAGCATGTCTTCACTGTAGCAATACTTGCCCTCTGGAATAAGGTTCCTACAAAGATTTAAAAAAAAAAATCTGACCCACCCTCTAGGAATTCAAAGGGCCCTGAAAACATAGCTCTTTGCCCAGCCCTTTAACAAGAATGATTGATATCTCTGTTCCTTTTTCCCTTGTTCCCATCCAAATTTGATTTCTCTACCTTCTTTGTTTCTTTGATTGTGTTGTTACGGTATTTGGGGTTTTTTTTTTGGAGGGAGGTATGTGTATGGAGGAAGGTGCTTTTCTGTTTCTAAATATTTTTAACCATTTGTAATCTACTCAGAGTCACTGGGAATCAAGCAGTATATGTACATTTAATAAATTGTTGTCATTCATATTATTACTACATGGCATTTTTATGTTTCATTCATTGTGTACTTTGCATATTTTGCTTTGTCCATGTTCATTTGCATGGAGTAACTTTGCAAACCAAAATCAAGCTATTTTCTAAAATATGACAGTATTTTACTGTCCACTGTCCACTGTCAATGAATTCTTAGAGGGAAATTAAGTTTTATTTTCTTAATGAAAATCATAACATCTTTTCCAAACCAGATCTTGGTTTTATTATACTTGGAACCTCATCAGAGGCTGCAGTCATATACTTCATCCTGCAATCATATGACTGTAGTAGCCCAGAATGGTGACAGTGACCCAACACGTTTAGAAGGGAACAGATTGGAGAAGGCTACTACATATATTATTTCTATCCATTGTTATTTAAGTCGAATTAAATTCTGAGAAAACATACTGTACTCAACACTGTGATGTTACTGATTTCTGCTTCACTTACTTCACTCATGTGTTATAAAAGGCAGAAGAGAGGAAGAAGAGTTGACTCTATCTAATTCAATAGCAAATACTTTATTTCTTTATCAAATTTACATGTTCACCCATCTCACAAAAAGTGACTCTGGGAAGCCAACAATGATCCAAGAAAACACTAATCATGTAAAACAATCACTACTTAAAACCATTATATATTATTTTTAAAAGCATTAAGTAACATATTTAAAAAGCAGAACTAAAACAGGAAAAAATAAGAGGAGAAACGTTTAGCCTTTTAATGGAAGATTAATATTTGTATTTAACATGTGTGAAAATAACATTCACATACAAGAATTCCTTTACCACCATCCTTTTCTGCACGTGTTCTTACCATGTCCAAGTTAATTTGACTTTAAAAATAAAAGCTTTTTCTAAATACCGTGTTTCTCATATAATAAGGCCGGGTCTTATTTTTTTTTGAGCCCCGAAAAAATGGCTAGGCCGTCTTTTTGGGGGTGACTTAATTCCCCCCCCTTGCATCTTTGGGTGGGCGGTGATGGCTTGGATGTTGACCTTGGCGTTGGTGGGGCACTTCGTATCGGGGTCAATGCAGGCAGCACCATATCCGGGTGTGCAACAAAAGTACGTCCTAATGGCAAGCCCCCCCACCATTCCCCCCATTTCGCATGTTTTAACATAGGCCTTAATTTGGGGGGAGGGGCTTAATTTCATTTCATGCCTATAAAACATGCTGGGACTTCCTATTGGGGGAGGCCGTATTGTTGGAGAAACAGGGTAGATGCAAATAATAGCTCAGCCCAAACTGGTTTGACTTTGACTGAGTCAGCATTCTTTTCATTAACTGGAGAGACCTGTTCCAGAATTGGCTGCCAGCTGCTGCTGGCAGATCCACCTGCCCATACACCTCCTCTTCTTTCCACTTTAAATTCTGCTGTCAACAAACATGACTGCACAGGAAAGCTGGTTCTTCTGACTTGCCAAAGCATATGAGCATCTCAAATTACTGGCTCTGTGCCACTAGTATAGTATCAACTTAATATTCCTCTTTTCTACACACCACAAAGAGTTCTGTGGTTGGACAGCTCTTTATTCATTCCTAAATATGACATGCACTGATAAAGTCTTCCTCTATGAATTCATTAGAGGAACACAAGCTTCTGTGCCAACTGGAATAGGATATTATGTACTGTGGTGTCTCTTATAAAAACAAAGACAATCTCAACCACCACCCCATATGAAAAGTGGTGGGGATGCTGATAATGTCTGACCTTCTCAAGATGTGAAATGGCTGCAGGACAAAATAGATGCCATATTGCAATGAATGACATTCGTGTCACGGAATCCCATCCTTAATAGCAATAGTACTTAGACTTGTATACTGCTCCATGGTGCATTACAGACCTCCCTGAGTGGTTTATAGAGTCAGCATATTGCCCCCAACAATCTGGGTCCTCATTTTACTGACCTTGGAAAGATGGAAGTCTGAGTCAACCTTGAGCTGGTGAGGACTGAACTCCTGGCAGTGGGCATTGATTGCTTATTTGGTAACCTATGACTATTACTAAGTGTTGTGTTTTATTATTCTTGATGAATGTATTTTTTTTCTTTTTATGTACTGAGAGCATATGCACCAAAGACAAATTCCTTATGTATCCAATCACACTTGGCCAAAAGAATTATATTCTATTCTATAATGTTGCATTCTAACTACTGCGCCACCAGGACTCTTTAAGAACATATTTCAGATTTTGTTTATCATAGAAGCATTGCAAGTGAATGTCTTAGACCTTTCTAGTCATGTAAGAGAAGGGAAAAGGTTCTGTGGAACAACTGTTAAACTATTATTTTCTTGTAAGGTTATATTTAAGACAACTATCTACCATGTGACTTGTAATCCTGAGATATGTCTAGGTAAAACTTGTGCAGTTTACAGGACAGCATATTGTAAGTACTCAAATCACAAAAATAATCTTAAAATTGTAATAAAGGGCAGATAATCTTCTATCTTGACTCATAGTGAAAGGTTTGCTACTATTTCTTCCTTCCAGTGTCAACATCTTTATTACTGGGTCATTATTTGGGGAGGGAAGAAATAGTAATTCTATCTATTTATCATCTATCTATCTATCTATCTATCTATCTATCTATCTATCTATCTATCTATCTATCTATCTATCTATCATCTATCTATCTACCTACTTACCTATCTACCTACCTTCCATGTTTCCCTGAAAAAAGACCCTGTCTTATTTATTTTTTTTGCCACCAAAAAAGGCACTAGGTCTTATTTGGCGGGATGTCATCCACTGACTAACCTCAGTTGTGTGCATCGCCCCCGGCCTCCTTTTCACTGTCAGAGGCCTTCAAGAACTTCTTCTGCAGCTAGCAAGGCTTTCCTGAAGGCCTCTGCAGCCGATACAGAGCTCTGGATTGATTGGGAGTTGTTATCAGCTGCAGAGGCCTTCAGGAAAGCCTTGCTAGCCTTGCCAGCTGCAGAAGAAATGGGCTGGCAAGGCAGGTATCAGGGTGTGCAAGGCCTGGTTACAACTGTCCAAAGGTAAGTAATAGGGCAGCTCCACCACCACTCCCATCCCCACCGTAGCTTAATTTTTACCTGTGCATTCTGGAGTCAGTGGGATCTTAATTAGGGTTTATTTTGTGGGGAGGGCTTATATAGGGTGCATGTGTAAAAATCAAGGTAGGATTTACTTTCGGGATAGTCATATTTTCAGGGAAACAGGGTATCTATCTATCTATTATCTATCTATCTTCTAATCTATCTATCATATTTAGAGACTTCCTACAAGTGATTCTTGTGATGTCATGGGACATGTGATTGTTGTGTGTGTGTATGCATGTGTGTGCATGTGTGTGTGATATAGTGCAATTTTGTCTTTCCTGTGCTACATTTCTGTGTCATATACTGGAGTGGGAAATTTGTGGCTCTCCAGATGTAGCAGGATTATAACTTCCAGAGATCTCAGCTAGCATGACTAATGGTCAATAATGCTGGGAAATGTAATTCAGTAACATACAGGGACCACAAATTTCTCACAAAACTCTATATACTGTTCACATAAGTTGGTTAACTACCTCCTTTCCATGGGTCTGACCTGCTCTCCTAGTGGAAGAGTTTGCCTGTAAAATTTCTTTTATGATCTCAACACCATTTCTTCACATGGAAAGGGCTTGTTAACTGTTTTCTAACTCTCCAGAGAGCTACATAATACTGAAGAAGACCAAAAATCTCTAGATGAAACAGCTCATGCCCATATTGAAATCCATGTGCTATCCACAGTGCTGCACCCAGCTAATTCTGTTTGGTCTTTCCTTGTCTTAGAGATCCATGTCTTGTCATGTCTACATCATTAGCCATGTCAATCTTCTCCTCACCTTCATTCTACTGTGATTCATATGTAGCATTTCTCATTTTCCAAAATAAAACAAGGTGGCTTCTGCAAGTCTTCAAAATCAAAAAGAGAATTTAGTACTCTGATTCATCTATTTGTTTTAGGGCATATTACCTCTTTCATGCTCCAAACATGACTTACCCAATCATTAAAGTTAATCTAAGATAGGTGGCTATACTATGTATACTATGTATACAGGGACGCGGTGGCTCAGTGGCTAAGATGCTGAGCTTGTCGATCAGAAAGATTGGCAGTTTGGCAGTTCAAATCCCTAGCACCGCATAACCGAGTGAGCTCCCATTACTTGTCCCAGCTTCTGCCAACCTAGCAGTTCAAAAGCATGAAAAAATGCAAGTAGAAAAATAGGGACAACTTTGATGGTAAGGTAGCAGCCCGCCAAAGTTGTCCCTATTTTTCTACTTGCAACTTCTGCATTTAATCATGCCGGCCACATGACCATGAAGATGTCTTCGGACAGTGCTGGCTCTTCGGCTTTGTAACAGAGATGAGCACCGCCCCCTAGAGCCAGAAACGACTAGCAGGTTTGTGCGAGGGGAACCTTTACCTTTACCTTTACTATGTATACTTATTCTATCTGCAGTTTGGAACATTATCAACCAACTTTTTGCAACTTTTTAAAAGGGCAACATGTTTTTAATAGCAAAACTTTTAGGAATTATAGCCCATTTTATCATATCTTCTTATGGTTGGTTTTGGTCACTTTGAGTTTTAAATCCTTACATCATTTTCTATTGCAATTCTTTAAAACAGTTGCTTGAAAAGTGCAGTGATGATGTAGGGAACGTACTAGGATCATTCCTGCTTCTCTGAAAGCAATAAAAAATTGAAAATTCTGTATGTAGTGCAGCTCCATTCATTTAATTGACATTTGTTTCCTCTATAGAATATGATGTTCTTACACAAGCAATGTGACTCTGCCAGCCTAACTTTATGAATGCTTTTTTTTGTCCCACTTTTTCTCTTGAGAACATGAAACTCTACTCAACAGGAAATATGTGGTTTGAGATGAAAGAGAATGGATGAGCTACAGTGGGCTTTGAAATCAAATGAGGACTCGAACATGGGATTTTCCAAGCTAGGTTTATCACTTGGGACCACTATGCTACACTGGTCTTATCTAATAATCTAGCATCTTGCAAGGAAATCTAATCCCTGAAATCTCTGCAGAGAACTAGGCTCTTTTCAATATTTAATATTGCCCCTCTGTACTCTTCCTGTAAGCTCATCCACATAGGGGTATCCACATATACATATACTTATAAAATCTTGCTTAGGATTTGATGTCAAGAAATCATGTTCATTATAATGTCCCCATCTTGTGTATTCTTGAGTTCCAGATTTAATCACTGCACCTATCCTGGGGATCAGCATATCCTAAGAAAGTTACCTGACCCTGACTTTTATTTTCATATGACATTAAAAAGTTGGTCTCAAAGTTGTTGTTTTTTTCTTCAAAAGGCAACTGGACTGTTTTTACCTAGAGGAAGAAGAAAACATTTTCATTCTCATCCCAAAGCTTCATCGG
The DNA here is from genome assembly GCF_049901735.1 of Notechis scutatus. Lineage (NCBI taxonomy): Eukaryota > Metazoa > Chordata > Lepidosauria > Squamata > Elapidae > Notechis > Notechis scutatus. The sequence continues at coordinate 106,074,261 of NC_142010.1, forward strand.
TTCTGATGACAGGGCTTCTTGACGAAGCTTCATGGATGAGAAGCTAAATGTTTTCTTCTTCTTCCTCAAGGAAAAAACAAACCAGTTGCTTTTTGAAGAAAAAAGCACCTTTGAGGCAACTATGACCTTGATGACTGATAATCTCCACAGACATTAAAAACTTGGCTTTTCTCTGGGCCCTGTGACAGAAAGCCTATTGGGGGTGGGGATGTAATGTGGATATGTGGAATGTCTAATGTGCTCAGTTTCTCTTTTCTTTATTGGTATTTTTAACTTGCTATTTTTCATCCAAAGACAAATATCATGAGGGTAGTCATACAAATGAAATGAAATAATGAAACAAAACAAAATGAAAAATGAATGAATGAATGCACTTAGATGCTGAAGCAATCTGCCACCCTTATATAAACTGGTGTGTTTGCAATTGTAGCAAAACTAGTGTGTGATGATTCCCCTGAGAATTTGAATTTCACACACTAGGAACCGAAAGGATAGTAATGAATTACTTACTTTCTATGAATTAAAATATTCTTTCTGCACAAGCAAGTTTCCGTATAGATTTCTTTTAAAAAGAGGAAAGAAAAAAAAAGAACCCACATACCAGTCTCATTATAACCAACCCATAATAGTGGGAAGGATCAAAAAGAAAAAAAATTGATTATATTGGTAGATACTCAAACTTTGAAAATACATTATATCTGCTTCCTTGTAAGACTTTAATCCACCTTCTGACCAAGGAAAACTTTTTCAGCTTCAAAGATGAAATCATATCGATGTTCCATGCAGCGATTTCTATAGAAACTCTAAAAATGTATCAAGAGTATGTGAGCAATCATGAGTTAAACAGAATTTTTTATCTTAGATTTTTTTAAAAAAACCTACACTTTCAGGTCAGAGTCCCCAAAAATCATTGTCTCAGCACTTTTGCTTAACAGTTAATGACCATTTTTAGTGTAATCATAGGTGCACTTACCTTTGAAAAAACTATGGTCCTCAGGGAAATTTCCTTCTGTAAGTGTGTGATAGGATCAATATAGTACATTATTGTATTGCAAAATGTCCTGCGAAAATTTGGTTTTGAAATACAAATAGAATAGAATTCTTTTATTGGCTAAGTGTGATTGGACACACAAGGAATTTGTCTTGGTGTAAAATGTTCTCTGTATACATAAAAGAAAAGATACATTCGTCAAGAGTTAAGAATCATAAGGTACAATACTTAATAACAGTCATAGGGTACAATAAGCAATCAAATCATACTAGGAAACAGTCAATATAAATCGTAAGGATACAAGCGACAAAGTTACAGTCATACAGTCACAAGTTGGAGGGGAAGGGTGATAAGGAGTGATGAGAAGATTAACAGTAATAGTAGGGCAGACTTTGTAAATAGTTGGACAGTGTTGAGGGGATTATTTGTTTAGCAGAGTGATGGCATTCTGAAAAAACTGTCCTTGTGTCTAGTTGTTTTTGTGTTCCTAGCATTGTTTTGAGGAAAGAGTTGAAACAGTTTATGTCTGGGATGTGAGGTGTCTGTAAATATTTTCACAGCCCTCTTTTTGACTTGTGCAGTATACAGGTCCTCGATTGAAGGCAGGTTGATAGTAATTGTTTTTTCTGTAGTCCTAATTATTCTCTGAAGTCTGTGTCTCTTCTGTTGGGTTGCAGAACCAAACCAGTAAATGCATTATAAATATTTTTTAAAGCAGGCAATGGATGGATTTTTATGATTGCTTTGCTATAAAGGGATTCAGGTGCGTATTAGGTTGAGGACATTAAAAGCGGGGACTCTCAGCCTTAGTAATTGTTCTCAAATAGACATGTTGGCTTTCCCTACTTTAATACTGCAAACTCCTCCCAATTCATTTTACAAACATATATATCTGGAAGATCCCAGTGTCAACTTCCAAAATGGCGTCAGTCGAAGCCATGCTTATCTGTGCTGTTTCTTAGTTGTCACACGTGGGGAGTGGAAAGTGGGACAGCAAGAAGAGAGATGAGGGATGAAACACAGAGGGGTTTGAAGAGTAGGGTGTATTGCCTAGCTGAACGTAATAGTGACCAGTTCCAACACAGAGAGCAAGGTCATAATGCCAAACAGCTGCTGATATCGAGGGAGACATTGCTATTGATTAACCTATGTGACCAAGAACATCTGGAAGGGACGGGGAGTTGCAAGCCTTGTTATGTTACTGAAGGATGGAAATCCTGTAGAGCTATGGTAGCTTCACTTCACTAAGTGAAGTGCCAAGCCTATGTACTCAATAAAGGGTCTTTTGAATCTACCTGGTATATAAGAGTTCTGATTGAATTGGATACATTGCTTGGAACAGTGACACCCAGGTTCGGAAAGCCTAATCTAAATGCTTCTATTAAAATAGCATGCATAATTTATTTCTAAAATCCATTTGCCTAATTGTTGATATCAATTTTTTTTTTAATCGATGGATTGCTTTTAAGAGATCGCATAGATAGATAGATAGATAGATAGATAGATAGATAGATAGATAGATGTCCTATGGATGCCTATCCTCTATCATTCAGCAGTGTCTTATTTCCCAACCAATTACCAACGCGATAGGTCATTCCATTACTCGCTGGAAGAGAAAGGTTTGCCCACCAACTATCAGAAGTAACAGGGACTCTTCTCTCAAACTGATGCTCTTGCTCTTGATCTCAATTATGAGTGGACTGGAAATCTGATTGCCTCATGCTTTTCTAGGACATTGTATGGAACATTTTGTTACAATGAATAGATGAGCTCTTCTTGGATAGAGGCCAGTTTGCACAAGTTGTTTGCATGAAAACTGATCCTGTTACAAAGAAAAAAAACCTACCCCAACAAGTAGTTACAATATCAAAATAATAGTAATACAATGGTATGCTCCAAAGTTACCACAGGAAGATGTTATTTGCCACACCCTTATTATTCCAGCTCAAGGTGTACACACCTCTGCCAATCCAAACAGCCCACTCTTGAAACTTCTAATCAAAGAGATTAGAAATTAAGAAGTTTCTTCCTTTGAAACATGATTTATGGGTAAGCCATATTGAATGAGTTATTATTTGCAAGGATAATTCTTCTTTCAGACTAGGATTTCCAGTGAAGATATTAACTTGTCTTCCATGGAAATTAAACTGATATAAAGTAGTCCTACATTTAATATAAAACATATTCTTCTTGGATTGATGGGTAATAACAGCTTCTCTCCAGCTGTAGAAAAGTCCCCAACCACCCCAGGAAAGGTAAGGACAAGTCAAACTCATCTCGCCTTGTGTCAGAAATGCAGAAAAGTGGGAATTTATTCATTTAAATTTAAATAGATTAAAATTTTTAATACAACATAAATTTATACAGTTCTAGCCCAATGCTGGGCCACATTGATGGTAAGGATATTTCAAACCAGCAAGTCATTCTATATGCATCAGTCCCAGGGGGCCCTGTAAAAGATGGGTAGTTCTTTGAATAGTGCCATATTTGCAGTACATATCCTTGTCCTCTGTGGTCTTTAGTTCTAGGCAAAACACTGTGCAGTCTGTTTAAACATCTCCAAATTGTCCATTCCTCCTCTGAGCCTCCGGGCAACTCCTCAATCCGTTCTATCCAATTATGAAGATGTTTAACTAGAAGTTTCTATCTTTGTAATTGTTCTTTTTGAACATCTCCTTATCTTTGAGGTGTTTTGTGGTGTAACCATCTCAAGTTCCTTCTTGATTTCAATCTTTTTGTAGGGGGTACTTGGCCAATAATTGGTTTGCTGGATGATGTAATACCTTTCCATAATCCATGTTTTGTGACTTATATAGGAAGCCAGCTTGTTGAAGAATAGTGCCTGGCAGGGCCATTTTGCCAAGATATATAGTTTGTCAACTGGGGAGGAATGCAGGAATGCGGCATGTATCCTAAACATCCTATCCACCTGTGTAAGGTGTGCAAACTGGCCCCAAACAGGGCAGGTGTATTCTCCCACCGAGTAACACAATACAAGGGTGGCCATTCAAAGAGTAATGGTGTGGGTACCCCAAAGCGTTCCAGCTAGCTTTCTGAGGAGATTATTACAGGTAGATATATTGTTATAAATTGCAACCATGTCTTTAAAGGTTAATGTTTGGTCCAATGTAACACCAAGGTAATGTGGCTTTTTGTAATGTGCCACTCCATCCCAGATAATATCGAGCCTCCGTCTGGACTGCCTGTTTTGGGGGATGGAATGCACAGTCATTTCTTGTTTTTCGGTAGTTAGGTTTTAGCCCATTCTCATTGTAGTATTCTGACATATTCTTAAGAGCCAGAAGTTAGTTCCCTGAGCAGTAGGTGCCAAATCATCAGCACAGATGAAAGACAATGTATCAGGACCAATAGGTTGATCATTGGTGTGTATATTGAATAACAGAGGGCAAGAACATTCCTCTGTGGAAGGCCATGTTATTAGGCTCTCCAAAAGTTCTTTTTTCCCTAGAAGGTAATGAAAAATAATCAATACATTTAATCAGAGCAAGATCATGGGCGATATTATATAATTCCAAGAGAAACTTTCTGTGATCGTGTCATAGGCCCCAGATAAATCCACAAAAGAAGCTCCCATGATTAGACCTAACTGAAAGCCATCCTCTTGTGTGCTGGATGAGTTTAAATATCTGGCCTGTGAGGAAACCAGCTTATTGAGGAATAAGAGTTGGTTCAATGACAGGAAATATTTTATTTAATAGAACTCTCTCATAGAGTTTGAAGGAATGGCAAAGGAGGGAAATTGGACAAAAAAAATTCTTTGGGTCGTTCAGTTCTTTTCTGGGTTTCAGAAGTGCAATAAGCTGGGCTTCCCTCCAAATCTTCAGAATATAATTTGAGGCCACACATACATTAAAAAGTGATAACCACCATTGCTTGGCAAAATCTTTATTTGTTCAATATGAATATCATTTAATCCCACACCTTTATCATTCTTCATATCATGAATTGCTGTTTCTAGTTCTTCTCTACCAGAGTGAGGTCAATATACTAGCCTCCTCTTCCACTGCCCTTAGGAACCTGTCACATCAAGCTGACAAGTCAGGATCCTAAAGGCTATAGTTGAAAATTTTAGTTATGATTTTTATTTTCCCAACATTTCCCATTATCAATACTATAGATTTTCAAACTTAGAAAGCTCAGACACGCTAACATTTTTGCTTTAAATTAATTCATTGCAATTGCATCATTCAAACGCATATTGCTGTTTTTGAAACTATCAGCTTCAACTTTCAAAGGGATCTTTAAAATATTTTTAAGGAGAAAAAAAACCTTGAGTCTTAAAATGCTGCCAAATCTTAAAAGTCATATAATATAATATTAGCTTTAGTATGAAGGAAAATGGCAATTCATGAGATACATAAAGTTTCCTAGTTCATAGCAAGAAAGTTGGCTCTCCACTTCAATTTACAACTCACCATCCTTTCTTTTCAACTAATCTGACAGCCTTTCAAAGAAACGGCCTTAGCCACAGGTTAAGTTTGACAACACAACATAAAGCCAGAGATTAGCATCACTGGCCATCCGGTGTGGCCCATCATCAAGATCATTACTATGATATTTCACTTAAAGACTTTTTGTTGTTAAAAAAATGGGCTGTGTATTAAATTACTGTTGTCGACTCCTCCCTTATAGAGTTTTTAATTTTTATGAGTGCACCTGCCAGTATTGAGATAATAAGCATGTAGCAATGCATGTCAGCAATTTTGAAAACTTCCCACACAAAAGAGAACTTGCCATATGGCAAAGCCAAAGATGTATGGAGGACAAAGAACTTAGAATAGAACTAGAAAGGGAGTGATCAGCGTGGTTGGTAACTTCAAGAGAAAAGCCAGACTCCAACCAGTATTTAAAGGACAAACATAGATGCTTCATGGACATGCTGGGAAGGCATAAATTAACTTTAGAATATGGGGATATAATCAGAAGAAATTTTCCTTCAGAAGAAACCTGAAAGGCCTGAAGACTTATTGAGGAAACTAAGGGCCCAAGAGGGAAAGAGATGCTATATTGTGAGTGCTTGGGTACCAGTCAAAAAAGCTTTTATTTGCCTTGGCAGGACATAGAAGAATAACAACAACAATGCAGTGTGCTATTATTGAGTGTTTATTGTTGATTTTATTGCAATTTTCAATTTGCAACTATTGTAATAGACATATTTTAATCTGTTGCAAGTTAATTTGGGAGATATAGTTTGGTGTGTAGTGATTAGGGCAGCAGGTTGGACACTGGGAGAATGAGTTCTAGTCCACTTTAGGCACACAGCAGCTTGGTGACCTTGGGCCAGTCACACTCTCTCAGCACTCGGAAGAAGGAGACAAAAGCAAACCACTTCTGACATCTTGCCAAGAAAACTGCAGGGATTTTACCAGACAGTTGCCAGGAGTCAACGCTGAACTTGAAGGTGCACAAAGTAAATCTGGAGATCCATTTGATCAAAAGTGGAGTATATACATTTATAAAAGGGTCAAATGGAAGTACCTGAATATTTGGACTCAATATATATTACTGTATAAGTAAAAATGAAAAAAGTATGCAGAAAAACCTTTTGAGTTGTTATTCTATAGCAACACCACTTTACATCAATTAGAATAGAATAGAATTCTTTATTGGACAAGTGTGATTGGACACATAAGGAATTATTGGCTTTATAATGTACAAAGGCTATCCCAGGCCTTCAAAGTGGTTGTGGAATGCTAAATAATCAATTTCTTTACTATTGTTTTATATAATCGCTGCAATTTTTTTAGTCCTCACAATAAACACCAAAAGCCGAGAATGTGAATGACTGGCGTGGAAGAATATTAATGAAGATAACAGAACTGAGAATAAATGGAAATTCAATTCCCAATGAAAAAGTAGTAATAACTATATATTAGGCACGAGTGGATTGTACTAAGACATCTCCATTATATTAAATTTGTATTTCATTCCACTGTGGATGCTCACGTATTTCAATTGTCATTAATTTCTACACTGTAGAAATTATTTTATGAAATATTAAGCCTCATTTATAAACAAGAAGGTAAATTCTGTAAATGAAGAGCAACACTCTTTAATTGCCCAGATTTGACCAAAGCTAGTATGGTGTAGTGACTAGAGTGTTACAATTCAAGATGCTATCAGCTTTTCAAACGCCTTCAGATAGAAGGCAAGTTTTCCAGTCCCTGGAAGGTGGTGCAAGTGTTTTACATAAACAAAATCTGCACTTAAAATAGCTTTTTTGCCACCTTGGTGCAGATACCAATCAGTTAAATTTAAAAGTGCAGAAGGCAGAAGCAGCATGGGAATCACAACAACATTGGCTCAAATCCAGGAACATTTTATTTCTCTGGAATGGAAACAACTCATCCACTCTGAACATAAACTGCAGGTGGTAATTGTACATTCTCTCTCTTTAAAAAAGAAAAGCAAGTGTTTAATTCCATAAGTTCCTGTCATAAGAAACCACCTTTTAAAAAAATGTACAACAAGCCTTTTTTTTTTTCCTTTCCTTTTTTCTTTTTAAACAAAGCATCAATGTTAAAATGGGTTCACCGGCTTCTACCACATTGTCATCTGTGTATACCATGCAAAATGCTACATCTGCTTAACACATTTTACACATTAGCATTACAAAAGATTCAAAGGTTCATTGGTTGATTGATATTTTTAAGACATGGATTGTGACACATTTCGTTCCTCCCCACCCCTGGGAACTTATAAAAATAATTTAGTTCAAATGGACTAAATATGGGATTGTGTTCTAGCTTTGTACTTCAGTCAATTCCATAAGCAAGCCAAGCCATTGGCCGCGAAGACCAGCTTGTGTGGTTCTTATAGTCGTAAGGGTTAGAAGTACCTCGGGATTTGTAAGAAGTCCAGCCTCCAAGCAGCAATAAGGAGTCTCTAGACTTCAATGATCCACCATACTCAATGCTCATCCAGTGTCCTCTTACAGATCTCTTTAAAGGAGAATATTTTGTTCCTGACATCAGATGGTTCCTCTCTGTTATTAGTTCCATTTAAATCAGCAGATCTGCAGCAACTAAGAATTAGTTCTGGCTGAGCTCTAAGAGTAACCTACAGCTGAAGAACATCGTTTCAGTCTGGGCCAATTTCACATGGATTTAGTCCTTTGTCCTTGGCTTCTTTGTACATCCTTTGGAAGTCTTTGAAACGTGGGGCACAGCCTAACCTGACCTCCCCAAAGTGCATACTGCCTGTGAAGAGGAAGTCTCCCTCTCCTGGTTTTACCCCACATTGAAGCAGAGTCTTGATCTGTCCTTGCCACCGACCGTTCTCCTCAGCAGAGTTGAAGATCCTTGTTTTCTGCCGGTAGATTCTGTTGATGTTTATACTGATAACAGAATCTTGCTGATCCTCCTCATTGATTACACTTTGGATAGTACCTCTGACAACTAGGAAGAAACACAAGCAAAAAAAAAAACCCCAATTAGATACAGAGCTACCCTGATATCTACTTTTATGTGAGCATTTATCATTGTCTTTAACATATATGGGATTTTGGTTAACAAAATATTTACTCAGTGGGATCCTGGAAGAAAAAGAATAGCAGGATCAGATGTTAAGATTCCTACCCCAAAATAAGCAAATTCTGTTGTGTTCTTAAAATTAAATTCAAAATTAAATACACCATTTATGCATTAAATTATACATTACTGCATTGAAACCTTAAGTTCTGTACATATAATTCTAAGTTTATGCAAATATAGTAATATTTTGAAAGGTTTTGTTCCCTGTTTCAGGTACCTAAAACACACCCAGGAAAAGCAATTTTATAGTTTTATATGAGTACCTCTTCAGCTTCAGCACATTGTTTGTTATTAATGACTCCCCAAACTACAACGTATTAAAATTAAAATGAAAAACAAACATGATGCAAAGTTGGATTAAGAAGTCTGTTTTAAATCATTTTTTCAAAACTAAACAAAAACTAGTAATGTTGCCAAAAATATTGCATTCTGAATATATGAGTTCCTAACTCTCATAATCTCCAGCCAAGACCTTACAGTAATGCACCGAACCAAAGTTTAACTAGCTTCATACGTAAATATCATTAGATATTTCAGAGAATGTTAAAAAGTTAAAAATTAGTGCTGATTTGTAACCTGATGTCCAGATCACAAGTTTTGAAATGTAATATTCCTATAGCAGCCTTCCTCAATGTATTTAACTCTAGGTGTCCTGGGTTACTACTCCCCCAAATCAACCAGATTGAGAACAAATGTGAGACATCAGTTTGGGAAGCAAGGGACACAATGGCTCAACAGTTAAAGACACTGAGCTTGTCAGCTGGAAGGCTGACAGAGACCCGAGCACTGTGTGACAGGGTGAGTTCCTGTTACTTGTCCCAGCTCCTGCCCACCTAGCAGTTCAAAAACATGCAAATGCAAGTATGTAAATAGGTAGCACTTTGAGGGGAAGGTAACAGTGTTCTATGTGCCAGATGACCATAAACATCTTGGACAACACTGGCTCCCTCTGCTAAGAACAAAGAGGAGCACCACTCCCTAGAGTCAAAAACAACCAGACAGGGAAAGTTTTACTTTTACCAGTTTGGGAATTGTTCTGGTATGGCTATCTAATAAGCCTTAATATTGATGTATGGTATGCATCAATCTTCCAATGTAAGTCAAATTATCTCTTCAGTGGAAAAACCAGAAAAATATTGGGAAATTTGGCTCTTTTAGGAATTGTCAATTGTTAAATCATCAGAAAAGAAATATATCATAAACTACCCTTCTTCATTTTTTTGCTAACCAGGTATGTTGGACTACAATTCTGACAAAAGCTGGAAATTTTGGGAAGTGCTAGTCCAACAGATTTGAAGGGCTCACCATTGAGAAAGGTTATGATCCATGTTTAATCTACTACGGCCTACTGCAATCACCTTGGGGTTTAGAGCCACGTCAGTTCTTGATTTCAGTTGTGTCTAAAACAACATTCAATCTATCCACTACAAAAGATCACAAAATAGGGAAACGAGTATTTTCTTCATTAAATGTTCAATCTATGCACTGCAAACATTGACAAAATATAGAAACAAATATTTTCTTCATTTGCATAATGTTAAGAGTTCATCTGTGAAACAAGCATGAAGAAAGGAGCAGTGTTTAGCTTTTGGGAAGTTTCAGAATACAATTGCAAATATCCATGTGTAAAGGAACCTAAAAAAACGAACCAAACCAAAACACCTGGAGGGGACAAAACACCTGGAGAAGACCAGTTTGCCTATTAGTTAAACAGGATAAGCCTCACTATTAAAATAAATAAATGCCTACAACCAAACTTACCCTAGAAATTTAAATCACATTCTATTAATGGCCAGAAACATTTACACTGAATTATTTGGCATTCTGCCCTGAAGAAACACACACAGCAAGCTACCACCTGTCCAGGCAATATTTTCCATCAAGACGGAGCAAGAGCAATCCCACCACAATGTCTGGGTGTTGCATCCTCCTCCCTGTTCAGAATATGCCCCTATTATATCCACAATACTAATAGACTGTATTTATATCTGCAGCACATGTCCAAGACCAGACATGCCCAGCTGTTTCATTACAACATTTACTTTGGATTCCAAGTGTGGGAAAATTTCTTTAATGCTATTTCACTACCATAAAGAGGAAAACAGTTACCCCACTGGTCATACTAAGGAAAACCACTTGTCTCTTTGTGGGCAGACATAACAGAAAAAGGGATACCTTTTGCTGGCACAGATCACTGTGTTTATGTCTATTTGAGATCTGAGCATTTCAGGCAGGCAATCTTTGCAGGCAAAATGTACTTGGAGAAAAAAAATACGTAATTCTACTGGATCTCTGATAAGCATACTGATAAAGTCTAACCATATTGTAGCACTTTCTATCCAGAGAGTCTACAGAAGATTTCTATTGGATATCTACGTGTCAAACTATTTTTCTTAATGACTCAGAGAAGGTTATCTGAATTGACTCTGTTTTGCTTTCAGGTTTTATAAAACCCTTCTCCCCAAATGATATTTTTAAAAAGTAACCCTTAATGAAAAATTAGTCAGCGTTTTGGGCCAGTATAAAAAGAGAATATTTTCTATTCCCGAAAAAGTTTCATTTACCGATATTTTATTTCATTCTGTACATTTTGAGAAAGTCCTTCCTTTCTTAAAGGTCAGGAGTCCAGTAAAATAAAAGACCCTGTTGTAATTATTTCCTACAGAACCAAGTATAAACTTCATCTTTAAAAGCAACAACTTCCACAGAAACAGGGATTTAGTTTTTATCAAGGGTCTATTTAGAAACATCAAGAGGATAATTCCTATTACTCGCTCCTAAAAACCTTTGAACTTCCACCACTATTACCACAGCCCGTCTCTTTCTTTGTCCGTGGTAGAAAAGAACTAGCCAAACACAATGATTTAATTGAAGCTCTTCAGAGCTAAAACCCCATAAAGGCTTTTCCTCCCTTGTCCCCTTTGTACTTCTTGGATACACTTTGTTTACTCCAAAATGAGCAGAAAAGGGCTCCCTTGTTGGTTACAATCTGGGGCTTTCAGTTTGTTCACTGTTTGGTGAAGTTTCTGTAGGCCAAATCCAGCAGATTATCACAAGGGAAGAATGGGATTTTACAGAACAACGGTGAACTCAGCAGTTATCCAGAAATCAAGGAAACTTACCAAAGTCACTGGAGCAGACAGCCAGGAGAACTTCCGTGTCACTGCAAGGTCGGCAGGGGGCTGAGAATGAAACAAAGAAGGGCATTTTAGTATCTCAAGAAGGATAAAAGTTCTACCCAGGAACATCTTAAAGGTCAACCTTAATGCACCATTCAATTCAGTCAGCAAATGTGTAGTCTACTTCTTCAGAGCAATATTTTCTATGAAAATGTCCATATTCTGGACATTTCATGTAATGTCATATCCAGAATATGATATTTTCTCTTACAATAATCCTTTGATATCTATCTATATTCTACATGGAATTGTATCTCCTGGCAGAATAATTCCCTTAAATTGGCAGATGTTAACTTGTCAGGATAAACTTTTAAAATGTAATTCCTCAAGATTCGGCAACCAAAAATTCCTGCAGATTACATATACATTCACAATTCAACATCTTTGATTCTAGGAATTTATTCCAATTATCAGAAATTGCAATAGGAAAAATTATTCCTCATTATCCCAACAAAACTGGTTAGTCCATTTAAAATAAGAACATAAATAAAGATGCAGCTGATAGCCATGCCTTAAGATGTAGTTGAGCCTAGAGGAGACTACAGAGAGGAAGTTTTTAAAAAGAGAGAGAGAGAGTCATCTAGGAAAGAGACAGCAGCTGTTTTGTGCCCTTACACAGTAGCCTTTATTCATCAGCAGTTGCACCACAAGGTTGTGGGACAAAGCCAGAGGCAGTCTACACCTGCATCCCTGGTTTGTGAAGCTAGGCAGAGGTCTGAAGGTCACACTATACATTAAAATACCATGTGCAGCTCCATGTTTTTCCCTTGGACTTTGTCTTAAGCTACAAAGTAAAGACTGTAGACCTGACACAGTTCAGTACCACCGCATATTGGGACAGGGGGGTTAACCTCTCTTGCTTGGGCCACAGTTTCTCTGTGAACGCTGCCTCTTCCTTCAGCATAGTAATTAGTGACTGAAACTAAAGAACCCATTCATGCTTACTTTCTGGCTTAAAAAAGACCAGTCAGCATACATTTTATGCGTTTCAAGCCTCTGAATCCTCTTCCCTTGTTGTGCTGCTTAAAGACTGTTGGCCTAGAAATCAGAAGAGTGTGAGTTCTAGTCCTGTTTTAGGCATGGAAGTTGGCTGGGTGACTTTAAGTTAGTCTTTCTTTCTTAGGCCAACTTACATCAGAGAGTTGTTATTATGGGGACAAGAGGAAAGAATATGAGATATATTTCCTGCCTTGACTTACACACACACACACACACACACACACACACACATACATACATATATATATATATATATATATATATATATATATATATATATATATATATATATATATATATATATATAAAAAAGGTGGGATATTTAATTTATTTTTTATTTGTTTGTTTATTTAGCATATGGCATATGGTGGGATAAAAATAAATAAATAAAGTCTGCGTTGTTACTGATTTCTCCTCATTTTTCTTCTTTAGGAAATCAACTTTGGCTCTCAATTTATCATACTCTATTAAATGATCTTGTGACCACTTCCTCCATTTTATTTTGGGAGATTTGGGGTGGGGGTAGAAATACAGTATATTTTGTGAGAGTTTAACATTTTTTTCCTTCTGTTTGTCCCATTTGTAATGTGACCATCAAACATGAATAACCAGATCCACATGTATAGATGTTGTGATTCGCTGGCAGCCGGTGCGGACGGCAGAGGTATTGGACAGTGAGGACGAAATGAACCAGTCAGGGAGTCTGGTGAGGACTTGGACGAGGGCCCTGCATCCGATGCAGGGATGGGGCCAGGACCATTTGAGAGTGAGGTGCTGCCTTCAGAGCTTTTGGAGTCTGGCAGCAGCGAAGCAGAGGGCCCCAGGGAGCCTCTTCCCAGTGCGCATGTACGCAGAGCTGCTAGAAGGCGAGAGCAGAAGGGGCAACTCAGGAGTAAGGCTGGGAAGTGATTGCCCTTCCCATAAGGGATAAAAGTCAGTCCTCAATGATGAAGAGCTTTGCAGGAAGCAAAGCAGTTCAGTAATTTCCGAGTCCTTCTTGAAGCTCTGTACTCTGGTCAGTTTTTGTTGGGTTTTTAGATTGGTTTATGTTAAGCCTTAATTGGACTTCTGTTTTTTAGCAGCATTCTACAGCACTGAAACCTCTTATCTGGAGGAACTGTGTATAATTAGTTTTGGCTGGGAATGCAAGCAATTCCCAGCATCACATTAAAATAGGTTTTACATTTAAAATCAGTTTGTGTTTTATTAAGTTTGACAAAGCCTGGGTCAGAACAGTAGAGCTCAAACTAGCTACTTTATTGTTCTCTGCTTATAGTACAAGAATCTTTCCAGACTGGCAGTTTTCTTATGGGAAAGACTAGAGAAGGCTCTAAGGCAGGGGTGGGCAAACTACGGCCCGCGGGACACATCCGGCCCGTTGGTCATTTTAATACGGCCCGCCTCTGAAAAAAAAATTCCTCTCTGAAAAAAAACTGGGGCCGGCCAAAGAGACCCCGCGCCACGCGCCAAAAATTGCACACACAACACGGAGCTGGGCAGCCGCTTCCTGGTAGCGGGGCCAAGGCCACCGCCCGGGAACGCCCACTGCTTTCCCTCGCCAGGGCTGGGCGGTGGCGTGTTGCCCTGCGCTGCATGGCCCCCACCTGGCAGCGTGCTTCTCAGCTGGTCTCCTCCTCCTCGGCCATACAGAACAAACAGGCAGAGAAGGAGGAGACCAGCCGGCTGGTTGGGGGAAGCTTCTGCGCCGAAAGAGGCAGCTACTAATCTCCGGCTTTGCTCCGCTTCTCCAATGGTCCGGCACCACCCTGTTCTTCTTGTGCTGCGAAAGAGGCGGCTAATGATCTCCGGCTCCGCTCTGCTTCTCCAACATCCGGCGCCGCCCTGTTCTGTGTCAGGCCCAGCAAGTCCGAGCAGCCGGCGCACAGAACAGGGCGGTGCCGGATGTTGGAGAAGCAGAGCGGAGCCGGAGATCATTAGCCGCCTCTTTCGCAGCACAAGCCTCCTCAACTGGCCAGCTGCTCTCCTCCTTCTCTGCCTGTTTGTTCTGTATGGCCGAGGAGGAAGAGACCAGCCGGCTGGTTGGGGGAAGCTTTCTGAGCTGAAAGAGGCAGCTACTAATCTCCGGCTTTGCTCCGCTTCTCCAATGGTCCGGCACCACCCTGTTCTTCTTGTGCTGCGAAAGAGGCAGCTAATGATCTCCGGCTCCGCTCTGCTTCTCCAACATCCGGCGCCGCCCTGTTCTGTGTCAGGCCCAGCAAGTCCAAGCAGCCGGCGCACAGAACAGGGCAGCGCCAGATGTTGGAGAAGCAGAGTGGAGCGGAGAAGAAGCCTCCCCAACTGGCAGCACAAGAAGCCTCCCCAACTGGCCAGGTGCTCTCCTCCTTCTCTGCCTCCTTCTTCTGCCTCTCCCCTCTTGCTCCTCACAGTTGCCCTGAGCTGGTGCGGTTCTTTACTTGGGCAGCCAGACGCCCGCAGCAGCGCCCGCAGCAGCAACAGGCAGTTCTGCCCGGGCTCTGCTCAGGTGTCCAGCTGGGGCTGTCAGGAGTTGCTACCACCGGCGCAGCTCCTGCGGCCCAGTCCCACGTTGCCTTGGGAAGGGAAAGGCAAAACCAGGAGCCGCTGAGCCTGAACCTCGGTGCCGCTGCTGCCGTTGCAAAGCACCGCCGCGGCTCTTCCTTTTGCCTTTCCCTTCCCGAGGCAACGTGGGACTGGAGCCGCGTGAGCCGTGCCGGCAGTAGCAACTCCTGACTCAGGGGCCTCCGAGGGGAGGGAAAGGAGGAGAAGAAGGGGGAAGGGGGCGATTCCCAAAAATCTTGTGCTGACCCGGCCCGTCTGTCAAATTTTAAAAGTGAATGCGGCCCCCGAGCCAAAAAGTTTGCTCTAAGGCATTCAAAGGGAGGTAGGGTCAGACCCAGCCTTCTTGGGTTTCCTTGCTTGAGCCTCCCTCCCATTAAGGAAGGTTTCTCTCTAACAAGGAACCTGGTTCTATCAGTCCTTTCCAAAGGAGTTCATTGGTATTAATAACTACAGAGTTTCTCATCTGAATATTTGTGCACTTCAACTACCAGAATTTGGGAGGGCTGTGGAATTCTGGGAGTTGAAGTCCACTAACCTTAAAAGTTGCTAAGGTAGAAAAACACTGAAATACAGAAATATTGGAAATGGTCAGTTTATAGGACTGTAATGAAATAACAGCTGTAGAGTGAGATTTTTTTTATCAAAGGCTAGAAACCACAAAAATACATACACTGGGAAGACTCCTGGATTTATCATAAAGACATTTATTTGCCAAGTTCCTAAATTTATCCATATTATGTTTTATGGCTGCATATAAATTGAGTTGCATAAAGATTGGTAAACATGCCCTTCATCAGAAAGATTTTAACTATCTCTGGTGGGAATTCAAAGCCAAAACCTCAAATGAAGGATCATGTAAGGACTTGTATCATGTAGAAGACAGTTGGTCTGGTGGGACCTATTAAAATGTTTAATGGAAATCAGAGTTGAGAACTGGCTCGTAAATTTATCAGATTGGTTGCCTAACACTAATCCTCCAATGTTAGAAATAAAAATTAGCTTGAACTCTTTATTTTAGAAAAAAACAAATGTGATTTAATAGACATAGTAAATACCTGATGAAGTAACTGGAATATAGCAAACAAAGTTCTATTTTATTCAAAAGGACAAATTTCAAGGATGTTCAGAATGTTTTATATTCAGAATGTCTGGAACCTGGATCACATTGTTTCAACTATTCCAAGTTTTGAATTAGGACTATTTGTTTAGCAACTATTTGAATTTACAAAGCACTGAAAAAAGTGATTTATGACCAGTCTTCACATTTATGATAATTGCAGCATTCCCCCATGGTCATGTGATCATGATCTGGGCACAGTTGTGGTGTCCCAGGATCATGTGATAGCCAATTGGGACCTTCCCAGTTGGCTTCTGACAAGCAAAGTCAATGGGGAAGCCAGCAGGAAAGTTACAAGTTACAGTCACCTAATGTTTCACTAAATGACCAAACAATTTATCAATGAATTGTCTATCCCAATTGTGATGGCAGTTGAGGATCATCTATAAATAGTCCTGTTTCAAGCTCAAAACACTTTTCGACCTTGATAAACAACTGGCTTAATAGCTGTTGTAAGCTTTCAATCTGAGATGAGACATTTTCAAGTTGGGAAAATTTCAGACTTAAAATAACTGAACATTTCTAAACAGCAGTAATAGTTAGGGATGAGAAGTTGCATTGTGTATTAAAAGTATCATATCTGCTAAGGAATTCAAATGAATTAACGTGGTGATACTGCAGAAGATATCTGGGTTTAAATAAGCAGAGGGGTGAATATGGCAATACTATTAGCCTCTAGTATAGCTTATCCAACCAAAGAGATATGGATGATGCTTTCCAGAAGCAAAGTGGAATTCTTTCAAAGAGGCATGAGGTAGCAGCAATAGGGATTTAAATTACCATGACATCATTTGGGAGACAAATTCTGCCAAGTGTTCTGGGTATCTGATTGTCTTGCTAATAATTTTTCTTTTTCAGAGGGTCAAAGAAGGCACAGGAGGATTCTGTTATCTTTGATTCAATACCCAATAGTTATGGTGCAGACAAATAAATAGTCAGAGCAGTTGGCTGAACCTAATCTTGCTTGGAAGCCAAACAGGATCAAGACCTGGTTAATGTTTGGATGGAAGTCCATCAGGAAATGCTAGGACTATAGATTACAGTGGTGTTATTGCCAGGACGGGAAAAAAACACCTATTCATATCCATAAAATTACCAGATTTCACCTAGTCAAAGAGATGGAAGTAGCAAGAAACACAAGGGAAAATGGCTGCTTTGTGATGTTAGAAATAGCTGACACATACATCTGAAGACAGGAAGATCAAGTGTACACTCAAGACCAGATCTGTTACAACTTTAAGAACTGTGTAGCCTGGAAATAGTAGAGACACCCCACACTAATCTAATCAAGGAAATAATGTAGCTGCTTTTTATATTCAGCCAGCTATTTCTACAGAGAAGGTGGTGCAGATGCTTCTATAATGCCCTATTCAGCTATGGAATTCCTTTTCACTCAGAACTCTGCCCTATCTAGCAGCAGGCTAATTAAATCTACCCACTGGAAACCCAAAAATGGAATGGGTGGAAAACTACAACTTCCTTTGTTATCCCAGCAGGGCATTTACATTCATCATAAAAATGAAAAATCATCAATTTAACTAAGCATCTATGCTCAGTGTCACCAGCGAACATGACAAGATGGCACTTAGGGAAAAGAAAACTGGAAGATTCTTGCTTTAATGGATTTAAATCTTCATGGTTCAGATTTATGTAGCAGTTATTTAAAACATGAATAATTATATCTATATTTAGATGATTTTTTTTAAACGTAGAGACTTTCAAATAGAGTACAGCAATAACAGTTTGTGTGATGTCATTTTAACAGGCATGTTGCTAGCTAAAAGACCCTTCTGTTTTAAGTAGCAGGTCATTCATACAATTGAAAGAGAAATTCAACTTATTCTCTAAGTGTAACCTTGGAAATAGGTACACTTTTTATTCAGTACCATTGTTGAATAACAAAAACAGTAGAGCTAAAATCCTTTATTACTTTCTAAGAAAACTTGAGCTTGCAGGTGCTGTTGCATAAGAAATTAGAAGAAATACCAACTACAGATATTCTAAAAGAAACTAAGGTCTAAAGACATTCTGATTGTCCAAGATCTAGTTGCTTGTTAAGCAGCTGCCAAGGTTTATACAGTCATGTTCTTCTACCGTGTTTCTCATATAATAAGGCTGGGTCTTATTTTTTTTTGAGCCCCGAAAAAATGGCTAGGCCGTCTTTTTGGGGGTGACTTAATTCCCCCTCTTGCATCTTCAGGCGGGCACACGGCGCCGGCTTGCATGTTGACCTCGGCATTGGTGGGGCACTTTGTATCGGGGTCAACGCAGGCAGCACCATATCTGGATGTGCAACAAAAGTACTTCCTAATGGCAAGCCCCCCACCATTTTGCATGTTTTAATATAGGCCTTAATTTGGGGGGAGGGGCTTAAATTTCATTTCATGCCTATAAAACATGCTGGGACTTCCTATTGGGGGAGGCCGTATTGTTGGAGAAACAGGGTATCAAGACAATTACAAGTGAAATAAAATCTTATCAGTAGAATGTTCCTACATCTCCATATTGATTTTCTAGTTAGTGCATCCATCTCTTACTACTACAATTTATGAGCAAAAGCTGTCTAATTTCCTCAACATTGGACCATGTGTTAAGAACATATTTTATATTAATATAAATATTAATGCGATATCAGGGGTTTTCAATTCGATGTGTGGAGTGTGAGGGAAGTGTGTTTGTGTTTATTTTCATAAGAAAATGGCATTTAATTTCGTTGTATGAGGTGCAATGACAATAAAGTAAATTAATCTATTATATTTCCTGCTTCAAGTGATCCAGGTGGCTTAGACAATCTCAGTACACAGGACTTTAAGCCAAAATAAACAAACCTCACAGATGTTCAACAATAATAACCGAAAGTACAAGATAGGAAGAGCAGTTTCAATGTGCTTTCAGATGCCTGGATGTTGAGGAGGTTATGGCATATTGCTGTCAACGTAGTGACTCAATGTTAAGTCAGGTAGGAGGAGTTCCTCTGATGGGAGTATCATGACCTGAACTAAGTGTAGATATGCCTTGCCACCTTTTCACCTTTACTAGCTAGGGCATCCAAAGACCTTTATGGAGTGGTAGGAAGGGAGGGGAGAAAGGTGAATTTTTATATTGTCACATTATAATGAGCATTGGAGGACCAGGTGCCTCAGTTCCTGCCTTATCCATTTATACTTGAAAGTCATGGAAATAATCTCCCCTGCAATGGTTAACAGATCAATTTTCCTTCGAATTCTTCTCTGCAATTTCCAGAGAAACTGGATATGAAATTCTCACAACAAAATTTTTTAGTGGGCATTAAAAATGTTTTGTCTTCTGAGAGTTGTTTTTGTTTCTTTGTTGGGATGGGGAGAAGCCCTAAACTTCTTGAGACTGGACTGCTTTTCTCCTAGAACATTCTCATTTTGGTTTTATTATATAAAGATATGCCATGGGCACAGAATTAAAGCACCCAATCCATGCAAGAGAATGTCCTCAATCTGCCTTTGTGGAATAATATAAATTATATCTAATGTCAAAATTGAAAATTTGAAATTAAATGAAGTTCAGTCATTCTAGCATTCATCTTTAGAATGATTCTGAAGCAGAATATGGAGCAGAGTCTTGTTTACAAGTTTCATTAAAATCAAATTATTTGATACTTCTATTACTGTATGGGAGTGACTATTCTATAGGGTTTTGCAGCAACATTTTAATCCACAATTTAGACAAAAATAAACTACTTGCTGAACTATTGGCAGCTACTTTGATAGTAGTGGTCAGGCCTTGATTATATTCATTGTAGAAGGAAATCTGTTCCAACACTAGTAGTTCTTCCATAATTATATATGGGCTCTGAACGTCAAATTTTCCACAAGGCTGACAACAATTATGATGAAATCTGACTGGACTGAAAACTTTAAATGGGGAACTAGGAACAGCTGGGAATTGTTTTCAACTAAGAGGTCTTCAAGGGCCAAACAACCACAACAGCAGGAGGAGAAAGAAATGCTGCTGCTACTCTAATAAGTATCATACCCTTTATATTTGTCTTTAAAAAGAAGAGGCAGAACTGCTTTTAATATATAAAAAGGGAGTGCACCATTTATTACTATTTGTCATCAACTGAAAACAATGCAATTATTGTATTAATATATTGTTTGTAATTCAAGTATTTCCCAAACAGGTTCCATCAAATACCTGTTTTTCAAGCCAATTAAACATGATAAACAAGGAAATAAAGGCTGCCCACTAATTAGATGTTATAGCTTTTGCAGCTGGTGCTTCCCGTTGAATTTCTCAGGCTAATATATAAGATACTAGTAAGGTAGGCTAAGTGACAATAGCAGCAAAAGGTTACTAACACTCTTCTTATAACTGCCTCTGAAACTTTTACTTTAGAAAAAAAAGTAAGCAATAGGTACCCTAATGCCTTCTATTATGTTTTAGATTACAATTCCCATCAATCCGAGTAAGCATGGTCATTGTAAGGGTTCTTCTTTTTTGAGGGAGGAAGCACTCTCATTTGCTTGGTGTTTTTTATTACAGCTGTCTGAGTAAAAAGAAACTCCGCTTAATTACTGAATTCATATTCAAGCATCAGACAAATTCGCAAGGGAAGATTCTGCAGTTCAGGTATAAACTGTGGTGGGGAGAGGAGAAATGCACTCTTGTTTATACTGAATCTCCTACTCATTTACTTCACTGAATTAATACAAGCAACAGGTCTTTATTCATCACATGATGGATTAGATGTAGCCTTCTTAACTTCTGGTGTTCTGATTTTAGATTTTTTTTAAAAAACAACAACAGTAAAATAATACTTTATTTCAAATTCTTCAAACTTCCCCCAAAGTTCCAGAATGTTCACATTAGGAAGAAGTTATCCCCTCAGAGAAGGGGACCCCTGAAGATTTAGTAGCATATAAGAATACCAATTGTTTTGGAGAAGAAGTGAATCCTATCCCTTATCCCACATTTCTGACATGACTCATAAATCAAGTCTTTAACACTCTTCGTCATCGGAAAGGCTCTTCCTCAACATATTCATATTTTAGCAAATTAATCAGTTCAAATCTGGGTCAGATAGAAGTTCTGCACAAGAACATAAGAATAAAATAAAAAGTTAAAGGAATGACAATGACCACCACAAGTAACCGAAAATCCAAGCTCTGCACATCTATAGTGAAAAGTTTTCACTACAGGATCCTAGCAATTTCTATCTACAGTTGAAAAGAAAAAAGAATATACTATTGGACGACTCTTGATGGTCTTTTCCAACTAACAAATACACAAGCTTTCGAAATATTATGCTTTTAATAAAATGAAATAAAGGAGCCATCAGATTCCTTCTGATTAGCCTAGCGTGGCTTTCCTCCTATGGAATATATAAACGAAATGTAAGTGTTCTCCTTTTTTTTAAAAAAAAAGTAGTAATATGTACAATTTATTAACCTCAAATTCCCTTTGATTTTTGATAGTTTATTGCAAGAAAAAGAAATCATTAAGGGAAAAATCCACTTTCTGAATACTCAAAATGCATAAAACTGTTTCAAAGGCAGAACTCTGCGCCTCCTGGGATTACAATATTTTTTATTAAAAGTGTTTATGGGTTAAACTGTATTTCACTACCATGGGGTAGTAGCTTGGTGTCTGACAAGAAGAAGAAAAAAAACAAGCCTTATGTGAGCTAGCTTTTCCCACTTCCAACTTAGAAAAAAATAATCTAGCTTCTTTAGAAATACAAGCTAACTCATATTTGCCTTGATATTAGAAACCCAGAAATCATCACACGTAGGGAAAACACAGGAAACCCAAGCTTGATTCATAGTGTGCTACTTAGGCATGTCTCTTAAAAGTGTTGCTCTAGTTTGGGGTGTGTAATCTGATCCTCCCCCCCCCTCCATTCTCCTGTGCTCCTCTAAATCACAGTTGTGAAACACTGGTAGTATAAAAGCTGAAGCTGGCAGTGGAATCCAACCCTTCTCAGGCTAGGTGGAACCCTTATGTAAATGCTAGAGAAGTGGCTTTCAATTGTCAGGCGAGGAAGAGAATTGCCAAATTCCCATTAATTTGAAAAGGGCTTAATTCCTAGGGTTTATGTATACGTGTATATAGCAGTGATGGCAAACCTTTTTGGCACAGAAAGCTGAAAGTGCACGTGCATACCCAAAATTCAACACGTGCATGCGTCCTATGCATGTACACACATTCCCCCATGCCTGCATGCATGCCATGCATGCTCATACCTGCACATATGCCGGGGCCCACGCATGCGCCGGCAGAGGCCCGAAGACCAGCTGGCCAGTGGGAGGCGCATGCACGGTGGAGCTGAGCTGGGTTGACAGTGCATGTGCCCACAGGGCTCTGTGTGCCACCTATGACATGCGTGCGTGCCGCAATAGGTTCTCCATCATGGGTATATAGGCTTTGATTTCTATATTGGCCAGTGGGAGGCGCATGCACGGTGGAGCTGAGCTGGGTTGACAGTGCATGGCACTGTGAAGCAGTATATAAGTCTAAAGTATACACCATTGCCACACCCACTAAAACCCCTGACCTCCCAAAAGCTATCCTGTCAACTGTAACCCCTGGCTACAAAAAAGTGCATACTCCTGGTCAAACTTGAACATCGTGGGATAAACCCTGCACATATAGCTCCTTAGAGGGCTATAAATGAATGTAAACTCTTAACAGTGTAGGGGGAATTAAAGATCGTGTTGACGTCTAACTTGGTTTCATGTAGTTTCTGTTAAATTATTTCTGGAAATAATTAATTTAAAAGGATTAGACCCGCAATTTCGATTAGGTATAAGAAGTACTCAGGGGATGCATCTGGCAACTCTAAAAAGACCATAGAAATATGGGGTACAGTTTGGGGTAGAGTTTTTAAAGCAAAAGCTTTCACCAAAATCAGGTAAATAAGCACCAGCTATTTAGATGGTCTGTTCTTATCCACCTCTGTCATCTACCACAATTTATTTGTTTATTTTTGTGACATCAAAAGATACTCCAGGCATGGCTCTATCTCAGACTCAAACACAACTGTTCATGTTTGCCCACTATGATTGGATAAGCTTCCTGCTTCTGCTTCCTATTTGACACTGTAAAAATACAGGGGGGGCGGGGGGGGGAGAGAGACTGGGTTACACATCAAAAGGCTCCAGTACGGAGTTCGTAAATCACAGACATTCTGCAGACCTTGAAGAACGTATTGCCAGTTTCTCATAACTTCAGTCCTTCTTCTAATTGTAGTTTGACACACTGTGGAGAGATTACTACAATCTCCTTGGCTCACCAATTATTTTTAATTGGCGTATCCTTGACTTCTGAACAGTGAAAAGAAATAAGCTTTATGAAGCAAGCCTGAATATGTGATCCTTCAAGTGTTTTGCTTTTCCCACAAGGATTGCAGCAACATTTTTCTTGTAGACTGCTTTGTGTGAATTCCTCCGAAAGACAGGGTAAGAATCATCATCTGACTATCCGGTGGCCCACTGCTAAGGTTATATGTAGTCCACTATTTACTTTGCTCTGAAAATCAAACCAAATATATTGTTTTTCATCTTGTTCAAATATTTCTGTGGCTAAAACAAAAAAAGAACCCGAACAATAATCACACCTGGCAAGAGAAAAAGAAAGCACTGAGGCATTAATAGTGTCTGGGGTTTTAACCCTCTGTCATTGTGATTGGAACTGTGTCCATAACAAGAAAGTTGCAGAGGAGCATTCCCAATGGTAAAATTGCTCACATGCAACCAGTGCAATATTGGTTTGGAACCAATTCGTTTATGAAGTTCAAAACTAATAATCTTAATTCGCTAACCTCTCCCCATCCCTGTTAATAATCCATTAATAGATGTCATTTATTATGACATCATACCATGTACCAGTGATGTAGCCATCAATGTGCTCTGTACACATGTGGTATTGTGGAACAATCACATGAACTAGTGGCTCTGAAATTGTGAAAACAGCTTAGATAACATTTTCCTCAGGCTACTGTGAACCCTCCAAAGCTTGGGGGCATATCTTATTGCTTCCTGACTCAAAGAACCTTCGTTTCAGAAACTAGGAATTCCATCTAAACTACCATAAATATTCTTTTTTGAGCAGAGGGGGAAAGTCTTAAAATGCAAGGGGGTAGAGGTACAATAAAATAGCTCACCACAAGTTTCCTGTCCTTTAGTACATAAAAGTTCTTATCTGGTATTCTGCTCCAGCACAAAAATAACTTTCCATTGGCCTCTGATACCAGGACAATAACAGCAAGCACTGTATATATTAACCCAGGCTGGAACCCTGCCAGTAAAATGTCTCAACTTCATATGGAATCCAGATTGGAGTGGAATTGAATTAAATGACGAGAAGCTGGTTAAACTTAAACTTGGAGAGCAAGCTGGTGAAAAAAAGATCAAAGTGTAAGTAAGCCTTAAAGGAAGCTTTTTAAAAGAACCTAAGCAATATTTTATATGTTGTTTCTAAAAGAAGGAATAGGTGTGAGAAGGCATGGATTTGGGCTCATTTCAGATCTGTGTCATTTCATTGTGCAATTTACTGTAACATTTAAAGCCATAGTCAATGTTCAAAATAGTCCAGGGCCATGGCTGACTAAAACAGACCAATCAGAGAGAAGATAACTCCTGGAGTATTTTCTTCCAAAATGGAATGAAAACTTCATGACAAAGCGACCTTAAAGGACATACTCCTCTGGGTCGCTTTGGCAACAGAATATTCTTGACAACAGAAAGTCAGAAAACTCTGCAACTCTTGTACTTATCTCAGTGTTATTTGGCCATTCTAGTGTGGTTAGATACTTTCTAGTTGTAAGCAATCAGATAACTCAAGTTCTGGCAATTTAAATTCTAGAACTAAGATCAATTAAGCTTACACTGATATCCATATAAACTTACAGAAAGAGCTGCAGTAAGCACTGAACCTCTGGCAATTCTGCTCAGTACTTTTCTAATAACAGAAACTATTGTGTGTTTAATCACCATCTTATCTGGATTCCTGGATAAGCTTACAAAGAGCTTTACAATAGCTTATATTTCTTTCAGGCATCTGAATGAAGTGCACAGAGATCTCCATTAGCATCCAAATACATACCTGGGGACAGGGCTTGTATATGTCCTGTTCCTCTCCATACAACTCTATTCAAGGGCAGATAAATGTGTTCAGTCTATCATCTTCATTGTAATATAATCCTAAACCTGTTTACTCAGTTTTAAGTCCCACTGAGATAAGGACTAAGATATTAAATTTAATAAACTTATAAGTAAATTTTATATATCAAGCCAATAAATGGGACATGAGGCTCACCTTGAAGCCTATATGCCCATCCCATTTCATGCATAACCCCATCATCTTCAGATAGCACAATGTGACCATTTTTTTCTCAAGTCATTATGTTCCATAACTTTTAGTGATCAGATATAAGCCTTCACCAGGGTGATCTGTCCCCAGACCGATTCTTCAGCTGTACCAAGCTGTACCCACTACAACTGTAATTGAATCCATCTACCTTATCTCTAGTTGAATGTCTCTGTGATGCTTCCTTACCATAATGATCTCAAAAAGCAGAAGGTATTTACTGCCTAAATATTCACTGATATTGATATACACGACCTCTTTCAATCTATTTACTACTGTGTCGTGCTTCAAATTTGTTGGCATTCTTCAGTCAGAACCTTTACTTATTGTTTATTTGTTGCTTGACATATTTTTGTCGGTATTCCACTGATTTCTCTAGCCTTCTAACTTGGTAATGACTAGAATGGTGATCTAAGTTCCGGTGGATCATTTAAAGAGGGAATACGTCCTTTTCTAATGTATCAAGTAGACATTCAATTATTTTAGGGGGCTTAAATTTGGGGGCAGAAGAAAAATGGTGAAAGAATATGAGAGGATAGAGTCACTTGCTCTGGTTTATTTTAAATCAACCTAGGCCCCTAGAACCAGCTTTGTAGAGTTTTGTGAGCCAAACATAATGATCTTTTCCCAAAAAGTGGCGTTTTTAGCTTCAAAATATGTTATACCCAAATGCAGTGGCAAAAAGGAAGGTTTCCCTTTCCAGTGATGGATCAAAAATCAAATATTATAATCCGTAAGAGGCCTTTCTTTCTTGTACTAATCTTCCACATATACTAGTTGGTTCTGCTAGTATTTGGAAGAACATGATACAGATTATTGAAAACATAACCCCATAGCCTTATTTAAGAAAGAAGTCCAGTCAGTTCTAAGCTAGCACTAGGTTCCTGTATAATTCTTGTTCTTTTGTGGTTGAATTGGATAAGGTGATTTGTTCTCCATACAAACATCCAGGAAAGAAAAATTTTAAGAAAATGTAATCCTACGGAATTATGCAGCCAAGTGGTTGATACTGGGCCATAGGCATAATAATTGGAATAATGAGACATAGAATTTCTACATTTGTTATTTGAGAAAGAAATTGGACATGTTCATTCAGAAAATTACACTGTTTACTGCTCGAGACATGCAATTATTAAGCAAATCTGGCTTCCCCCATTGACTTTGCTTGTTGGAAACTAGCTGGGAAGGCTACCAATGGTGATCACATGACCCCAGGTAGATGCAACTGTCATTAATACAAGCCAGTTGCCAAATGCCTGGATTTTGATCACATGACCAGGAGGATACTGCAATGGTCATAAGTGTGAAAACTTGCCACAACGTGCCGTTGTAACTTTGAATGGTCACTAAATGAATGGTTGTAAGTTGTACTTGAATACAACATGATCAGTGACTGAATAATATCAATTAGACTTCATGGAAAATTCATTAATATAACAGTTATCCAAGCTTATCTTGATGCAAAAAAGAGACAGGAGTTGAATGAGTTTTATGGTAAAGTTCAATCTGAAATTGATGGAACAGGCAAACAAGTTGTGCTACTTATAACTGGAGGCTAGAAAAGTTGAAAAGGAGGAAAATGGGGTTGGATTGTATGGCCTGAGCAAATATATTGGTTTCTGCCAATTCAATTGTTTTTTTATTGTTAACACAGTTTTCAAACAATCGAAACAACACTTTTATCCATCAGAGGGAGTACACAAAACTCAATTTGGCTAATTATTGGTATAAGAAAGCGGAAGAGCTCTATTATAACAGCAAAAATGTGTCCTAGAGGTGACGATGGAAGTACTCACATGCAAGTTCCAAATCAAGCTAAAGTGGAAAAACAAAGCAAACAAGTTTCCACAGTATGATCTTTAGCATTTGTACGTCATTGTCAAGAAGAACACTATAAGTTTCTTTGAAGTTCTGAATCTCATTCGTAAAAAACCAGGGTTGTTAAGAATGAACGTGAAAGAGATCAAGAAATAGAAGAAAACAAACTGGATGTCAGAACAGTGGAGTTTGCCAGGAAGAGAAGTCCAAGCCAAATGCAAACCCAAGAAAGACAAGGATCTCAAGAACTTAGCAAAGAATTTCAGAGAGCTGTTAGAAGAGACTATAAACAACAACAACTGTAAAGACTTTAAAGATAGAAACAAACATGGAAAAACAAAGAGGAAAAATCAAGTCTACTTCAAGACCAAGGCAAATCATGACTCTTTAAGGTCACCTAAGAACTGTTCAAATGGCATTTCTTTGCTTCAAAAATCCTGCCCTTCTGGATTTTTGCTATTGGAAAGAGGATTACATTTAAAGGAAAATGTGAAAAACAAGAGAATCTGGTCAAGGCATATCAGCTACCCTTTTAAGCCTAATTAAAATGTTGATGTTGGGCCAAAGTTATTTCTCATCCTGAAAATATTGTACTCCCTGTTATGGACATTACCAGGGTTAAGACATTCACTGTAACCATCACTAAGTGCTGGCAGTTCAGTCCTGAAAGGATTAAATACCTTGATTCATATCCAAAAAGGCTCTTAACATTTTCCTGTGCACCTGAGCCCACAATATTTTTAACGTGAGACCTGTGAAAAGCTAAAAAGAATTATAGTTGTTTTTATTATAGCATGCAATCAGAGACACCTTCATTTCCTTGCTAAATAATCACAGTGAAATTATCAGGGATTTCTAAGATTGTCAGTTTTGACAGAGAATCAATCCAAGAAGCTGGATATTGATTGGAAAAAATATTTTGTTTGGTAGCTTAATGAATAATCCCACCCACTGATAATTGGAATTAAAGAGTCAGCATGACAACATTTTATAGCTGGAGCCCCCATAACAATGCTATTAAAGGGGTTTTCCCATACAACTGATAGGAAAACAGTACAGAAGGACTTAATTTAAAAAGAAAAATCAAAGTAAAGCAAACCCAAAGGTCAGCACTTCAGAGGAATTTCAATGAACACTGCAATAGCAGGGAGAAACTATGAGTCAGGCATAAGACCTTCCTTCATATAAATCTTCTGTGTAAACATTAAATATGCCATGCTAACTATAAAAATTGATCACCTGCAGTCAAAATTACTGGGTAATAAAACTACCATGTAGCTCTTATGGAGTGCATTCTTTACTAAATAAGGAAGATAAGGCATTCTGGTTAAATTTCATAATTATATTTGTAGCCTTTTTTGAACAAGCTTGTTTATATAGCAGGATGTGCCAAATAGGTCCCAGGTTCTGTAGCTGATAAACTACTACTTATGTAGACTACCCTTTTGGCATGTCTTAGAAGAGTGATAGCAAACCTTTTGGACTTGGCCTGCCACACATTCAGAAAGTGCCTAACTTGACCGCCTCTGAGCAAAAGAGAAACAATTTTCTGCTTTCCCATCCATATAAGCTACCCTGAACAGCGGTATGCAACTGTGCATGCAAAAGTAGGTCCCATTCCCATTGCATTTTCAAAGGGTCTGGAGACTTGCGCAGTTTCTGCAGCCTCTGAAAACCACATGAAAGCAAGCCCAGTCCATGTGCAGATGCTCTGGAGGCCACGCAAGAGCCCATCCCATTCTTGGCCATGCTTTCACTTGTTGGATGTTGGTAAATGATGGCATGTGATAATGTATCATAGGTTTGCCATCACTGACTAAGGAGAATGATAGTGTGACATTTATGATTAGACTACTATGTTGTTTTAAACAATATACAATTGGAAAAAATAGTTATACTTTTCTGTTAGGAAGTAGAATTGAATCATAGGATCAAAAGAGATCCTATGCAGCTGGTAGGGGAAATGCTGTTACACAGAAACAGTCTAAAATTTATCACATGCAGATGTTTGGAGAGACCATCTCATCACCACCCCCATAAATCCTTACACCACACCTGAAGAAGTATTATACCCAAGGGCCATATTCCTTCAATTCAGCAAAAATCATATGGGAAATACTTGGTTATTATCCCTTAACTTGATTATGGTTGAATGTTGGCATTTATAAATTCCTACAACTACATACTGGACATTAAAATATAGGAAACCCATTAACCAGCAGAACCAGCTGCCTTATAAGAAACAGATCTCATCAAGATAGAAGAAATGTTTGTTAAAGTTTAACTTGCTTTTGAAAAAAAAAATACATTAAAAACCCTGAAGGTAACAGGGCTTTATATTTCTGAATTCCAGTAAATTAAGTTTGCAGACCTTGGCTCTGGAACAGGAATAGGTTTTCAGGGAACATTTTTAAACACTTAAAATACATGGAAAAAACCTGCCACAAACTACACTTCTTTTTTAAATGAATAAAAGGATTGGAATCCTTGATGAACAGCTGCAAAGGAAGATTATTCAAACTCAGTAAGGGACCCCAACTTTTCTTCCTTTCATTAAAAAACAAACTCAAGCAGAACACTCTTAAGGGTATATATATGCACAGTTGTTACCTTCGACTAATTCTTCACCAAATGCTTTCTGTTCATTCTAAAGTGACTGATGAAACTGCACAGTAGGATTGGGAGCAGAAAGGCTATTATACATTTTTCTGATTTTCTCCACAGCGATCAAGAATGCTGCTAATAAAGTCCTGTACTTGTCTCTGTTTGAAATAGGTAAATTGGAAATACAATCTGTTCAAATTGGATTAGATTGAGAAAGATTTCATTAGAAGGAACAACTCTTGCATTTCATGTGTTCAACTTCTTGATACAAACCTTTCTTCCCTATTGTATAAATATCTTTAGATAATTTAGAGTCCTGCCCACCTGCTTTTCCTGCCCAACTGCTTACAAGACTATTACTACAATAATAATAAGAAACTATTGATGAAAAAGCAGAAAAGCGCTTTAAGCACGGCATTTATCCGAATGTCATGCTCATAGGAAAGACTGACAGAAGCAGCAAAAGGATAACGTTCTTGCAGAATTTCTGAGCAACTCTTGCATTAGTTCTTCCTAATGATGTAATTCTAACCATAACATAGCAAACTTCAGGAAACTAGCAGTTCAATTTCTAGCTCTTGAACTGACGAGATTGTTGGTATCTACCATAGAGGAACTCAAGACATCACCATAACAATATCGTCTCAAACTCATCCCGGGATAAAGTGGGATAAAGTGTGATGAATCGAAGAAAGGTACAGTTGCTTCTATCAATCATAAGCATAAGGATTTGTCATCATGGCAACAAACTCAGCCTACAAAAAGTGTAGGAGTGAGTAAATCCACCATGGCTTCTTCATTCAGAGTAGTGTCTCTTGCTCCAGTTCTGTTTTCGAAACTTTCCAAAAACTGGACAATTTGGATAGATAATGCTATATAGCATAGCTCAGGATCCATTCGTTTACAACACAAAATTCATGTGCTGCTAATTCACAGGCAGTGGTTTTCACAGCAGTTAATTGCAAAGTGCAGACTGAGTCAAAAGAGTGTCAAGTAATAAAATGCTAGATGTATCAATCAAAATCCCAGTTCTCCACCAAGTACAGTTTGCTCATATATTGATTTTTGCAACACTGTTATGACTAGGGACACAGCAGGGCCTTAAAGTAAGATAAGATGACACATGAACTTTGATCACAGCTGGATTAGGACAAGATCAGAACAAAAATAAAGGCAGATTCCAATAATATATCCAAGAGTTTGGGTTTGGTTTTTTTAAGCAGTCAGTCTACTAAAAAAATAAAAACATTTAGGAAAAGAGTAGATTAACAATTTTAAGACTTCTCAAAGCTTTAGAGCCAGTTCTATTAAAAAATAACATGCAGTAATGGGGAATAGCTGGAGCTCGGGTGTAGGATGAGGATGAAAGGTCATTCTCCGAGCTTGTGGGCTGGTTTCCAAACATTTTGTTACCAGGTTAGATAACATCTTCAGCAGAGTTTAGGGGATGTCAGCATCAGTGTTCTTCTGTTTATAAGGGCTTCATGTGGTCAGTAGGTCTTGTGGTGAGATCCAGCATGCTCTACTTGAGTATATCCATAAAAAGGGACAAAGTGACTTTTTTTTCTCATGTCGGACTAGGATTTATGCAAGTCTGACTTGGCCAAAAAACAAACAAACACCCACAATCTACTTTCAGTTCCTCAAAGGAGCAGCTTAAGGCCACAATTCTATCAGCATTTACCTTGGAAGAGAATCTCATTTAATGGATATTAATATGATTGGACCATATAGAGAAAATGGGACTTTAATACCAGGGGAATTACTATGGGTACCAAGTTACACATCTGCATTCCAGGAAATGAATGCAAATCTGGAAAACTAAACTAGAATTTGGATTAAAAACAAAACTTTACTTCTAAAGAGCAAAATATTTCTCATTTTGTCATTAAATGTTCACAATAAAATGAGCTGATTAGCTGAGCTAATGTTTGGTTCAGACATCCCAAATAATATCCAACTATCAAAATGACTGCCAACTAAAGAAATATAAACAGGTTTAGCCAGCTAAGGCAAATAACAATGAGAAATAATATGAAGGATAGCATTTATATTGTATGTGAGATGAAAAGGGAGTGGGGGGATTTGATTTCCAAAACAAAGATAATCTTTGGGAAAAGTTCTGAAAACACATTTAAAAATTGTGAAATACAAGGGATTTTACAGCAGTGACAGGTATATTTAAAATATTCAACTTTAAAAACATGATAGACAATGCTGCTGAATTACAAATGTCTTTGAAAGCAAGATGTCTTAAGTTAGTAATAATGGCAAATGCGCCACCTATCAGCTACTAAGGGACATTACAGTTTTATAGCAGCCAGAGGTCAAGACATGAAGGTCAATACAAAGCAGACATTTCTAATACTTTTTGTTGAACTAAGTCAATCTTACTAGGGAAAAAAATCTGTACAAGACATTTTTGCTGCAGGGATGAAAAATGAAGCCTGTTTAAAAATAAGGAAAAACATGCCAAAAACTAAAAATAAGTTGTGTTGCAATCATTATTAATATCTGTAGTACATCCTAGTACCCTGTTTCTCCAACAATACGGCCTCCCCCAATAGGAAGTCCCAGCATGTTTTATAGGCATGAAATGAAATTAAGCCCCTCCCCCCAAATTAAGGCCTATATTAAAATATGCGAAATGGGGGGAAATGGCGGGGGGGCCCTTGCTGTTAGGAAGTACTTTTGTTGCACACCCAGATATGGTGCTGCCTGCGTTGACCCTGATACAAAGTGCCCCACCAACGCCGAGGTCAACATCCAAGCTGTCGCCGCCCGCCCTAAGATGCAAGGGGGGGGGAATTAAGTCACCCCTGAAAAGACAGCCTAGCCGTTTTTTCGGGGCTCAAAAAAAAATAAGACCGGGTCTTATTATATGAGAAACACGGTAGAAGCAAGAGATAACTGTTGAAAATATCAATTGTTAGCTCTAAAAGACTATTGAAGTTAACGGTTCTTTCACCTATCTGCATATCAGTGATGGTCTCTAGGAAGGAAGTAGCACTCACAAGTGCCCTTATTTTCCCGGTTTGCTTTCAGAGAAATCAACAGTGGATGAATTATTTGTTAATATTTCAATATGACTTTCAACTGCAAGGCAGTTATAATGTGTTTAAAGAAACAGTTGTGCCCCTCTCCGTATATAGGAGCTGAATCAGCAAAATTCCAACTTACCACACCACACAACAAGGTACATATATCACTGTATACTGTGGCCCTCATAAAGTGATTAGAGAGGTGGAAGGAATCATCACTCTTCCACAACTAAGATTAAATAGTCCAATATAAGAACAAAAGTAAACAAATGGAGAAGGGAAAGGATGAACAACAACACCCCGGGGTAAATTGCTGGACAGGATGCATGAAACATCATGCAATTTTAATATTTGGATACCAACTTCTTTTTTGGAAGCAAAATCTATATATAGACAACCAACCCATGTATAAAGAAGCAAGCCTACAAATAGGTGTACCTCTCTTTTAAGTTATTAAACTGGGATGAAGCCTATCTCACCATCTAAATATATTCATAAGGAGAACAGGAAATGGAAGCAACCTCACAACATGGATAAACCGGTATGTGACTCGCACCTCAAGGTAACAATTGCAAAGCAAACAAGTTGGAAATCTGGAGTTGAACAAGCAAAAAGTTGCATAGACAGACTTGGGAGGAGGTCCATTAATAAGTTATTTATATATGTTGTTTATGTTTAAACTTTTCAACATTTTTCCTTTGTAAAAAGAATTAAGTGTGGAAGACTGAACAGCCCTAGGATTAAACAACACTGCTACCGTTCAAGTACAAACAGAAAAATTAATCAAACTGTAAATCAGATGCAAGGCCAAATAGAAGTAAAGTATCACAACTCACCAGAAATCATGTGCAAATCAGATGCCATCCCCTTGCTTATCAGTTCATACTGGAAGCCTGTAATCTTCCTACTAATGTCCTGCTGAGGGGTAGCCTCAACAAAAAGGCCACCTTGGTCAAAGTTGAAGCAATACACACTGGTAGGACTATGATCTCCCTCTTGGACCAGTAGTTTTAGTTCTCCAGTTTTTTCCAAATAAATATTTGCTCCTGCAGAGTTCTTATAAGGTTTTATGCAAACAGTCCAATGTTTGTAAGAGGAAGAGATAATATTGGGTCGCAGATTGACGATCAATGCTCCGGTGGGATACATCCATTCTATGGTTCCTTCAGAACAACGGAGGTAGACTTGTTCAACATCTTTTCTGTGGGACTCGTGAGTTAATCCACTATGAAAAAAGAAAGATAGAGACATTATAATAGAAGTGCCTTGATTTATTTTACAAGAATATTATTTGCACTCAGACAAAAGCTACTGCAAAAGACTTGAAAGACGATTGTGGAAAACTACAATGAAATAATGGCTTCAGGCTTTTTTAAGGGTTTAGAAAAGCTTCCAATTTTATTAAGTTGTATTGGCTACTTGCCTCAAATAGCCAAATTAATCAAGTCTGCTAACATCAAGTCCATTCCAAACCATGGAGTAATGTTCAAATTAAGTCCTTCCATAAAATAAATTAAGCAACAAGACCAAACTGTTCATGAGAAAAATGGATTAGATACAACTTTCAGCCTCAAGTTCAACCCTATGTGACAATCCTGCCAACCAACATGAGAATGCATTTATGTACCATAATCAGTCATTAGATTTCCAATAGATTGCATTAAAAAGCTGTCAATGCAATTTTAATAATATAAATGTTAATGTTAATCTTCTGCGTAAATTAGCTGTGGGAGATACAATTTGGAGTGTGGGGAGAAAACAAGGGACAACATACAATTATTATTTGAAATAAAATGCTTGCCATACTGGAGAAGCAACAAAATATACTGTTCAGAGGTTTCATGGGAAAACTTCAAGAAACTTAAATTTTAATCATTAGCATCATATTATAAATTTATTGGCTGGAAACTAAGTTTGTCAAGCACATCAAGAGCTGACAGCTTGTGGAAGAATGAGCTAGTTCTTGATCTTCATGCTCCTCACTGATTTCAGAAATGCAACTCTTAATAGAACATCTGAGATACCACCAGTTTTAAGTGTTAAAGTGGTGGGTCTGTTGGTGTTTATGGTTACAGATTATAAGAATACTCTTCTCAAAATGTCAATGCATTGTTGTGGCAGCAAGTTAAACTCAGAACTGAATCAAGAACACTTCTCAAGGCACCAACTGCTGGTCCTACCAATTCTGGTTTCCTGATCACCTCCATTAATCAAATGAGAATTATAATTCAACCAAGCCTGTAGGACTGTTGCATGGCTGAATATTACAAAGAGCTACAGTAAAGTCCTACTTGAAAGTGTGAATTTGCTATTTATTTCTTCACAATAAAGTCAATGCATTTGGCTCAGAAACACACTGTTTGTTCCAAAACACAAAAAGCTTTCCAGTGCAAAAAATTGAGTCCTGAAACTCATTAATCCACAGACAACCTATACTTTATCGATGGCCTTAATAATGTAATTTCCTGAATGGAAGAAGTTCCCAATTCAAAATACCATGGATTATTTGAAACCTCTCCAATGCCAAAATGGGACCTTTCAGTTTGAAAGAAAAACAAGAGAGTATTCATGCTTTGAAGTTTTTAGCAATATGTGACTCTGGAACTAAGCACACAAGCTTTTCTTGTGACTAAAAGGAAAGAGTGCATTGTTTTCATTGAAGCTAATAATATCAAAGAAACTATAAAGGAATAAAGCAGAATTAAAAAGACAAGCAAGTCAGGATACAAATCCACCAAGTTCCGACTGAATAGATGATTCACAATACTGAATGCATTTCAAGACAACTTGAGTTGACTTGGCTAAAAGCTCATGACCTAGTTAAAACTGTCAAGAGTTGGTGGAGATAAGAGAGCTCTCTATGGCTTGAAAGATTTGGTGGAGACAGAAAACATCTGCTTAGACAGGGGTTAGATGATTCATTACCAGAAGGTGTTAAGAGGTCTGATGGACTAACAAATCTTCCCTTTCCGGATAAATATGGTGATATCAAATGTCTGAACTAAGAACAAAGCAACTTCTCTAATCCACATTTATATATAGCCATTTCCAGGACCACTTGCCAAATCATCTCATGTTCCTGTTATCTGCTGTATGCAAAGAATTATTCAAAGTATTAAACCAAGCAAGTGCCCATATTTTGAAGCAAACCTGCATTGACTTTCAGGGTGCAGAAGAAGCTATTGACACTCACCTTGAGTGTTACATATATAAAATGACGTTGGTTTGATTTCAAGGCAAGAATAAATGACCAAAGTTCTTACACAAACAAGACAACCAAAAATCATAACTTACTTCTTTTCCATTTGCTGGTAGAAGGCTATTAATCCATGCAGTATTTTAGTTTTACCTACATATGTAAGGTAAAACTGTAAGGCCATATAATTCATTTTAAGGCAGTTAGCCTTAATGGAAAAACTTCAGAATTACCTAATCCCACCCACAGACAAGAAATTGCCTTGTTTACTTCCAAACCAAACCAAGATATGTCAACAGTATTCATTCTTACAAAGTGAAACATACATTGACAGAGACAGTAGT
This sequence comes from Notechis scutatus, assembly GCF_049901735.1. NCBI lineage: Eukaryota > Metazoa > Chordata > Lepidosauria > Squamata > Elapidae > Notechis > Notechis scutatus. The sequence continues at coordinate 106,110,983 of NC_142010.1, forward strand.
TATGAATATATATATATATAACTGTGGTTCCCCTTTTTGTTCAGAACAATGTTATTTATATCCACTAATGGGAACTTCAGGCCTTTCTAAGACCAGCCTGCTACAGGAACAGCTTGACAACTTAGAAAAAACAGGTTTGGTTGTATTTTTTTTTTAAAGAAGAACTTACTTTAAGTGGAAGGCCTGGCTGGCATTTACACCTTTGTTATCATTCAAATCTTTTAACTTTGAAGGCCGGATACCACAGATTAGTGGCAGCTTGTACTTTAGACCTCATCTGCTGCCACAGTAACAAATATAACTTCTAAAGTTACACAGCCAGAAAGAATAGGCTGTAATCCTTCATACAACAATGGGATAATCACTGTATAAAAACCCTTAGAGAAAAAGTGCCAGAATTTTGAAGATGGGCAATTAGGGCTGGACAAAAAGCCTTCAGAATTCAGAGTTGTTGTTGCTGGCCAGGGGATACTGAAAAGTGTAGCCCAGTGCATCTGCAGGGCACACAGCTATCCTAGGATATGAGAAGCTCAACTGCTTGATTTTGTTTAAAGTCTAATTTTAAAAGCTAACCATTCTTAAGAATTCTCACGTACACATTAATGCCTGTTTATTCATCACGAGTCTCGACAGATTCTAAGCAGAGACACCAGCTCATGTTAGATAGAAGAAAGAAACGCTATTTTGCAGCATCAAGTAATGTTGTCAGAAGTTTGTGCTCCTCTTGAAGAAAAATGGCGAGTCCCTCTCATCACTGGCCCTGCTGAACTTGCCTTTCCAGAAGGCCAAGCTGAATTTGTGACCTATTTATCCCTTCATATTCATTAGCTCATTCTTGTTTTTTATTTATAATAGCAGCCTACTGGATTTTAATGAAGGCAATCTTGACAACCTGAAGTTGTGTGCAGTGGTGTATTAACCATGAAGCAGACTAAGCACGTGCTTAGGGCACCAGGCCCAAAGGGGGCACCACAAAGTTGAGAATACGGCTTTGTGTGTACAGTATGTACAAAAAAGGGGGGCACCAAGATTTGTCAGTGCTTAGGGCACCAGTGAGCCTTAATCCTCCACTGGTTGTGTAAATTTGAAGTCCACACATCTTCAAGATGCCAAGGTTGAGAAACACTGGATTAAGGACACACTGGCAATACTTTGGGGATGTGGGGGATGTTTTTGAGAAAGGGGAGAAACACACACACACACACACAGCACTTGCTGGAACTAAATCAAACTTTTTTTTTTCTCCCCCAGGATCACAAAGCTGCTGTAAAAGGCAACTATGTGATATTAAGAAAAACACAACTATTTTAAGGAACTGCTGAGAAGGGCTGGATGAACCTCTCCATGAACACTGAAGCCCCTTTAAGCCTCCAATACTGAAGTATTGCAAGGCATTATCATTATCAAAGCCCATGAGTAAGATATGAAGGCAATAGTCATCTCCTACTATTGCTCCTTACTGACTAGGATTCAGAAACATATATGCCTATTGCTGGACATCATGCATCTTAATACATTTAGAAAGATAGAAATAGCCATAAGGAAAAACTTCCATACAGCTAAACCCATACAGCAGGAATCCAAAGCAACGTTCCTAGTCCTACCTAGAGGTGCCTGAGATGAGACTTAAAAACATGAAGCTTAGATTGCTATGGCCAGCAGAGTATTGTGACTTATACCACAGCCACCTGTTTGGTCAATTCCATCTATTTTTCAGACATCTGATGTTTTCTTGTGCAATTGCAAGTATCCGCAAGCATGCGTCATTCCCAGAAACTAAAATATTAAATGACAGATTGGGGAGGGGGGGGGAAGTGTTGGGTAAGCCCCATTACAGGGAAGTGAGTCATGCTGCTCACACACATCCCTTGTGGCTGGCATTCAGGACACTGACAAGCCCAGAAGAGAGACTTCATTCATCAGTAGAGTAATATATTAATGGTTTAGTGTTGCAGCTGAGAGACAGATATAAATCGGGAATACTGCCTCTGTCCTTTATTTTATGAAGTGAGTTTTAGCAAGTCGTGCTCTTTAGGTTGCTCCTCCCCCAAATAATATTTCCATTTTATGTTATGGAAATATTGTGCCACTAATTTTAGGAAGAGATAATTCAGACAAGGATATGGCCTTACCTCCACACAATCTTGTTAATAATCACACCTGAATCAAATGTGATAGTATGACATTTTAAAAAAGAAGTCTTGGGAGACATCTACAAGCCAATGCCCATTTTCAAAAAAGGGGCATATATGTGATCAAATCCATGCATGCAATGTGCATTTATGAACTTCAATTAAAAGGAAAATCAGGCATGAAAGATATTGTTCATTCAATACATGAGCAAACAGAAAATGGTTCCAAGAATTTTTGGTCTGGAATATTTTTGGTCTAATAAGGACACAGAGACACAAACTCTTTAACATATTTTCAACATCTATAATTATAGATATACAAAATAAGTTCAAGTAAATTTGTGAATCATATGAAGTGTAGATTCAGTGGCTACAGCAAGTTTTGTGTAGGAGTCCACAACTAATTTCAAGCAATACATCATACTGATCTTGGGAGAAGTTGGTTCTACATTGATTAGAACTCTGCTGCCAAAGAATTGTTTACTTTGTTACACCAAGCAATTGTAGCAAATCATACCAACAGGAATATGGCAGCAAAACTTTAGATGGTTCCCTATATTAGCTGAACTGTGTTTTAGGTACAGGCCTTGTAAAATTATCTCATGACATTCAACAAGTGTTCCCTGTTTCAGGGACTTATCTTTCTAGATAATGGAATTATTTTGCTACAGGGCATGTGACAATTCTTAACAGGTGAGATAATCTGTGATAGCTAGAGTTCAATCTTTCCCCAAAGGATTTCCAAAAAGAATTCTCTCTTCCATAAAACAAAGCAAAACACACATGCACACCTGAAAAAACTGATCCTCATCATTTAAGCCTGGGGCTACTGCCCTAATATTGCCTTTTCAGTTTGCATAAATCCAAAGAAATCATTCCTTGTCATTCTACTTGTTTAAATATAAATTGCTTTGTAAACGTCAAATACAGGTTGCAGCCATGGATTAATGACTAAATGAAAGCCTTTTCAGATCTACAGCAGATTTCTGAAAACCATAGGACAAGATTTAAAGTACAGGTAGGTCCTTAACTTATGATCACAATTGAGCCCAACATTATGTTGCTAAGAGAGACATTTGTTGAGTTTGCCTCCTTTTATGACCTTTCTTGCCACATTTGTTTTGAATCACTGCAGTTGTTTTGAATTAGTAACACGGTTGTTAAGTGAAACTGGCTTCCCCATTGACTTTGCTTTCCAGAAGGTTGCAAAAGGGGATCATATAACCCCACGATACTGCAACTGTCATGAGTGAATTGCCAAGCCTCTGAATTTTGATCACCTGCCTGTAGGGATGCTGCAATGGTCATTAAGTGTGGAAGAACGATCCTAAGTCACGTTGTAATTTGAACATTCACTCAACAGGAACTGTTTGTTTTAAGCTGAGGACTACCTTTATCACTGAAAGGGGTGGGAGGAAGGGAGTCAGATGCAGAGAAAAATGTAGAGGCTAAGGGGATTTAAAGATTTCACAAGCATGACGATTAACATAGCTGCGACAGCTAAGGAATTATGGCCAAGAGCTTTCTGTTAGCAATCCTGATTAAAATCTAAAGTAGCAGGGGTGACGTTATGCCACAGGTGTAAGAGAGACAGAGGCTCAGCTCCGAACATTTTATGAGATCTGTGTTATACAATATAGCAGGTGAACTCCAAAGGAACTCAGGAGAATCTTAACTAGCCTCTCTCTGGAGACCTCCTTGCCCACACATAGACACACCAGTTTTACGGTTTCCAGGGAACAACTTCCAAATGTACACAGCAAACATCCAGGTTTCCAATCTGAATAAACTATCTCCCCACCAAAACAGAAACCAACTTCAGTAATCCAAGGCGTTTTGAGGAAATAAACAAGCCCGGGTGCTAATTCAGGTATTAATGAAAAGGCAGGTCTATTGAGATGACTGGTTAAAAAAAAGGGGGGGGGGGCTATATACTGGCAAAGGAGGAAAAAAAAAAACCCAGCGTCACAACTTTGATAAGGGCGAAACAATCTTTACACATTCGCAAACACGCCGATTATAAACCCTTCTCCGTTTTTCCCCTCTCAAAGGCGACTGGCAAAGCCTCCCCGAGTTACGCTGAAGTTAGTACAACAAACAAACCAACAAACAAAAGGTAGCAGGTCACCAAGTTTAAAGTATGTTATTCTGGCGTTGAGTTGCACAGATGTGGAGGGTGCTGCGGTGGCCAGGAGAGAAACTCTACCTTTGTCTGCTGAGCGCTCTCCGGCTTCCCTTTCCCCCCCGCCCCCTTTCCTTCGCTCGTTGCTTTGGCAATATACTCATCCTGAACACTCCTGGAATGTTAATCAAAGTGTCCCTCTCCTTCTTCCTTCCAATAAATCAGAGCAAACAGCCGAAGGGGGGGAGAGAAAAGATTTCTTTTATCCCTCTTGCAACAATCAAATCCATGTGTCCTGGAGCTTCTGGAGCTAGCAAGCCCACGCGGAACTATACGCCCCCCTCCTCCCTTCCCTTCCCGAACGAAACTTCTCCGAAGAAGCGGTTTCGAGGACAGCTAGGATTCAACACCCACCCCCTACTCCCCCAACACGCACCCCCGACAGCTCTGGGATGAAGTGGGGGTGGGGGAGCGGGAGTGGGGAGGAAGAGAACCAGCTCTCTTGGATCCAAGATTCCCAAGCTTGGCATTCGTTTCGCTGTGAACCCCACTCAAATTCTCCGATCGCACAAGAGGGGAATTTTCCCCTCCTTTTTTTTAAGGAAAGAAAAAGAAAAAAAACGACCCTCTACAAAGTAGAGTTTCGGCTCTCCCTCCCTCCCGCCCGCCCCCCAATAAAACGAAGGAGAGATCCTCAAAGGGTCTCTTTAAAAGCAGCGTTAATCGCCTCCGACTTAGCAACGCCATCCCAGAGAAAAGGAAAATGGGATCGAGCAAGAAAGGGGGGAGGGGGGTGTCCTGAAGTCTGGATTCCGCAGGAGCGCACCTTGATCCCAGGAGCTGGGATATGCCCGGACAAAGACCCAACCTTTTTGGAAAACACACCTTACAGCGGCGGCAGGTCCGCCAACTTCACGCAGCCCCCCTTGCCCAGCGAGCTTCTTCTTACCTTCCTCTCCAACTGCACAAGTCGCTCGAGTATTGCGCCGTGCAGCCCCTGTCCAGTACCAAAAAACCCAGCAGCAGCAACAGCGGTGACGGCGGCGGGAGCAGCAGCCCGGGCGCCGGGGCTCTCCGCATGATCCCCGCCGGGCTGCCCTTAGAACGGATCCAGCAGAGGAGGGAAGAGAGAGGAGAGCGCCCGTAGCCTGCGCTTACATGGCGAGGGAAACTCAAACCGCTAGCACGAACCCATCCCAGCCGTCCGGCCACTCGGCTCAACAGTGCCCTCGCTCTCCTAGCCGGCGCTCGCTCCGCGTCCCAAGCTTAGTGGAGGGCGGGGGAACCGCTGCGCCTCGGAAACCACCCACTCCAGAGACCGCGGCTAAAACCGGCACTGGATTTCTTTGTACGGAGCGGGTTCCGTGCCCTCCTGGCCTTCTTAACTTTGCTTTTCTAACTAAACCCGAAAAAACCTCGCTCTCCGTTTTTGGAGTGACGGCAGCCAGTTGAATACAGCTACCGACGGCTTTCCTTATGGGGGGGACCTCGCAGGCCTCGAGACCGAATTTTAAACGTTCACTGCTCGGCTTTTGGGTGTTTAAAGAAAGAGGAAGCTAAGAATGTTGGAACTTCTGCTAGGAGTGTGTCTCATTTTTTAAAAAAATTGCGGATTGTTTAAAATAATGAAATTAAAGGCGGTCTGTGATATGAGAAGGGAGAAGCTTTGACATTAAAAAACAAACAAACAGAGAAGCAACTGTGAAGAGGGGAAAATGCAGCTGAGGGGGAAATGCATGCCAGCTTATAGCTTCCCTTGGTACAAGAAGGGCAAAACTGAGGCCAAAATCCAGGTCTGCACATCACAAATGTTCACCACAGAGAGCAGACAAGGATCAGGAGCAAACAAGTCCATCCCAGACGTACAAAAGCCCAGTAGGGTAATGCTAGTGATCAAAGCTTCAAAGTTATTTCTCTTTTAGTACTTCTGCATTAACTATACAGTATAGAATGTACCAAAAGTTAGGCCCCATAGACTACTTGTTATATAAACGACATTAAGTATTTGAATTAGTTGCCACTTTCTTTCAAACATTTCCTTACTTGTTAACATCAGGCCTTTGACATTTTTAAGTACAGTAACATTTGCTCTGAAAAAAGTTAATAAATATATTACAATTGGCCTATGACGGGGGTGACAAACTCATGTTGTCACAGTGGCGCATGTGACATAGCGTGACTTTTTTCCCCTTCATTAAACCGGGCGTGGGCGTGGCCACCGTGTGATGCATCTGGTCTATGGGCCGGGAGTTTGACAGCCCTGGCCTATGGGGACAAAGGATTTGGTACATCCCTTTTATCAGCAGTGGGTAACCTTTTGGGGCTCCTGTGCCAAAAATTGCGTGCACGCTTGTGCTCGCATGCCAGCACCCAGAAGGCAATACACATGTTGTCCCCTGTGCATGCACGTGTGATCCTCCCGACCCCTTGCTTGTACTGCACCTCCCAGCTGATTTTCCACCCGTTTTTCAGCCTGCCAGAGGTTTGAGGGAAGCCTTTGCAGGCTGAAAACTGGGCCTGTTTCGTCACTTCTGGTATTTCCGGAAATACAGGAAGTGACAAAACAGGCCTATTTTTCGGCCTGCAAAACCTGCAGAGGCTTCCCTCAAGCCTCTGGGAGGCCGAAAAAGGCCCAAAAATCAGCTGGGAGGCCGCGTGCATGTGCAGTGAGGTAAGTTTGCCTGGGGCTTGCATGCCCGCACAAAAGATTCTGCATGCCATAAGTTCGCCATCACGTCCTTATATTGTTCCTTTTTAGAAAAATGATTTATTATACCCAAGCAAATGTTTTAACCATCAAGGCTGCTGCAAATAAACCCCTTTCTAACCCTGAAGACTTATGGTGCCATGGTTAAATTGGTATAAAATATGAAATTGCACTTGCTCAATGACTTTCTTTAAACAAAAAAAAAAGTGGGGGGGGGGGTTTGTACATAGACATGTAGAAGCAGTTGTAATGCTGAGGAGACTCCCAGATGGTTCCAGATCCAATTACAGATAGTCCTTGACTTACTACAGCACTTAGTGACTGTTTGAAGTTACAACAGCACTGGAAAAAAGTGACCTATTACTGTTTTTTGCACTTATGACCATTTCAAACTGACAGGCTCAAAGTTAATCAGTCTTCCAACCTTCCAAGGTTGGTAAAATGAGGACCTATGGAGCAGGATATAAATGTAAGTGCTATTGCTATTGCAGCATCCTCATGGTCATGTGTTCAAAATTGAGGTGCTTGACTCAGATTTATGACAGTGTCCTGGGGCCATGTGATCACCTTTTGCAACCTTTTGACAAGCAAATTAAATGGGGAATCCAGATTCACTTAATTAACTGCAGTGATTCATTTAACAACTATGGCAAGAAAGGTTGTAATATGAGAGAAAATTCATTTGACAACTGTCTCGCTTAGCAACAGAAATTTTGGGGTCAGTTGTGGTCTTAAGTCAAGCACTACCTGCATTAATTAAACTGATCCCTCTTGCAACCACTGTGATCAAATCCCAGTAGAGGGTTGCTTCCACTGTTCTGTGGCATTACAAAGTTTGTTGTGAATACTGAACTTCCTATTTGCACTGGGAGACTTTAGATGTTCGCTGGGGGAGGGGAGGGACAATTGATTCGGCACATCTCTGACCATTATATCTGGGCATCAGCATGCAGTTAAGGAGAAGTGGCTTGACAAATTGCCATTCTGAAAAGCACCAACACTTGAACACAAAACTGAGTGGGAAGAATGAAACTTTAGTGGAGCAAATGATGGTGTTTGTTGTGACATCATCATGCAAATTATATTGATAAATCTGATAAATAAATCTATGTACTTACCTTCGATTCGATTTTATAGCATGACTGATGACTTGATGCATTGCTGAATGAGGCACATTTGATGATTGGCAGAAAAGTCTCAACTTACTGAATCTTACTCAGATTAAGATCTTCATTTTAAGAAACGCAACTCTCAGTATACTCATGTCAGTTCATCAGATAACATGTTCATTGGTATCAAAAGTTGGTGAGATGTTAGATTAGAATAAGCAGAATTGAATCTTCCGGTCTTTATTTCAGCAATTATTATCCATCAGGGAAAGGAAGGCAGGTTCAATACCATATGGGATGACATTAGAATAAAACAGATCAAAACAATTGGTTTCCACTTGAAAGTACTATATTCCACTATAAAAATCATATCTATTTACAAAGAAAGTACCCGCTAATTGAATCTATTTACAACACTTGCTAATCAAATCAACCACAAGTGGCTGTCCACACTTATTGTACTAAACCATATCATATTTCTTGCTTAATTTTCATTCAGAATATTGTGTCATCCCAATCACTGTGATTCATAAACTCAGCTAATTGGACAAACTCTTTTTAAACAAACTGTAGCTTCACGTGTGCTCATCAGTGAACAGATATTGATCTCTGCAGGAATAATTTATAAGTGGTAATCTGCAAAAAAAATCTGATTCACCAGTGAGGCACATTCTATTTCAAGCTCACACAGTAAACTCAATTTTTAATGAAAAACAGGCAGGTACAGTTTCTGAGTCCATTTCTTCAAGGTCCACTTCTTATTTGTGAAGTGTATACAGTTTCTTCCTGGATATTTTTACTTATATTTTACTTGTGTTTGTCCACACACCTATACAAACAGCTTCCTGATGTAAATAAACAAGCCCAGTTAAAGATCTGTTTCTGAACCTGGAGCAAGAAGACACTTAAAATAATGTTGATGTGGAATCTGAAATTATGCAGTTGTGACTGTTTAAAGTATTAATTGTGCAATTAAATAGCATCATCAACATGCTATTTAAAGTTGGTCTTAATTTGTGACTCAGTGCATCACAGAAAAAAACCTGATTGGCACAGGTATTGTTTAAAAACATCCCGATGGATTCAACATATACATGTATACTAAATAGGAGTCGGAATTGCATGGCAAAAGAAGATTGGTGGAGATGAACATGTATGGCCAATTACACAATACCATTATAAACCTTAACTGCAGAAGGTCACCACTATTCTAACTTTTTAAACTTAACAATGCTCTCAAAATGAGTTAAAAGGAAGTGAGAACCTTCTATAAACACTATAAGCAATTTGCAATGTCAGCATATTGTTCCCAACAATCTGGGTCCTCATTTTACTGACCTCGGAAGGATGGAAGGCTGAGTCAACCTTGAGATGGTCAGGATTAAACTCCTGGCAGTGGGCAGAATTAGCCTGCAATACTGCATTCTAACCATTCTAACCACTGTGCCACCATGGATGTTGGAAGGTGTTGCAGAAACAAGGCAAGTGCTTGTAAGGAATGAAACTATTATTATCTATGTCACTGTGGCATGAATGCTGAACAACTTTTTGTTTTAAAATCATACTAGATTGTTCAGAAAAGTGTTGTTTAAATAACTGCAATAAAAAGAACAATAACTACAATTCAGACTATAAATCCCATTATCCCTACCTGGTGTTTTCAGTGACCTGCCAGCTGTGGATAATGAGTATTGTAGTCCAGGAAATATGGCAGGCACCACCTGAAAGAAGAGCTGAAGGAAAATCAAAGACTTATTACCACAGTCCATAAATTCACATTTGAATTTAAATAAAACAGTGCATGGCTTAGTATGTTTAAAATTGGAAATGTCCCTCCCAAATAATATTTTCCAAGACTTGTCTTAAATTAGCTATTTCCAGGCAACTATGGAAATCAAACTATCTTGTCCTTAATACTGTATCTTATTCTCATAGTATTGAAGTAGCAGTTGGGAATACAGGGAGACCTTGACTTATGACCATAATTGGGACCAGAATTTCTGTTGTTAAGCAAAACAGTTGTTAAAAGAGTCGTGCCTGATTTTATCATCTTTTTTGCCATGTTTGTTAAGCAAATTATTGAAGTTGCTACATGAATCTGGCTTTCCCAATTGACTCTGCTTATTAAGTCAGCTGGGAAGGTCGCACAAATGGTGATCACATGATCTTGGAATACTGCAGCCATCATAAATTTCTGTGCCTGAATTTTGAACACATGACCCTGGGGACACTGTAAGGCTTGTAAATGCAAGAATCTGTTAAAGTCACTTATTTCTGTTAACTTCAAACAGTCACTAAACAAATAGTGTAAATTGAGGACTACCTGTATTACTGCCCCACCACCGGCAGCACACAGATATATCAAGTTCTCCAGTAGCATCCTAAAGCTCATGAATACAGTGGAGAGGAAAAAAACCAACTGCAAAACTGTAGTGTAGTTCATCAGCACTGCTGCTGTTTTGTAAAGAGCCCATTACACTCCTGGTGGTATTGTTAATACTTGTGAAATACAGGTTAGTCTCTTCTGGTTTGTGGATTATGTTCCCATAGTGCTTATGATGGAATAGGCTTCAATTTTATAATTGTATGACCATCTATTTGTGGATTTTTTTTCCATGTCAATTTTGTATTGCAAATTATGGTTTTTGTTTGTTTGAAAAACCAAATCAGTTGATTGCATAGTTCCAATGTGGCTTACATTTAATTGCATCAAATGATAATGCAGTAGATGAAACATCTAATTACCAGACAAAAACAGTATCAAACAGCAGCATTCTGAGATGAAATATTGCACAATACTTTGTTTTCTTGGGCTTGTCTCATAATGTGAGCTTGCCTTCTCAGGACTTTAATTTTCTTTTCAAGAATGCTTTATATCCACAATAGTCTGGCTGTAACTAGGAGGAGGAGGAGGAGGAGGAGGAGGAGGAGGAGGAGGAGGAGGAGGAGGAGGAGGAGGAGGAGGAGGAGGAGGAGGAGGAGGAGGAGAAGAAGAAGAAGAAGAAGAAGAAGAAGAAGAAGAAGAAGAAGAAGAAGAAGAAGAAGAAGAAGAAGAAGAAGAAGAAGAAGAAGAAGAAGAAGAAGAAGAAGAAGAAGAAGAAAGTAAGCATAGGTTTTTTTAGTTACAAATATTACATATGTATTTACTTAGGGCAATGTTTCAGAGTTCACTTCTAAAAGATTGCTTATTACAAACATCAGCCTATGTCATAATTCCAAATATTAAATAAACAGACCAGTTCACTTGAGTAGAATGCAAAGGAACTCTCCTACATTTGATTTATACATGCTTCCTTTCTTCAGTTTTCTGTGAAACTTTAATGAAATGAAGAGGGGCAGGTCTAGAGATGCCTAGTTTGTCAAAGTTTCATAGAATCTCTTATATGCCTCTTATATTTTATACAGTAACCCTCCTGTAAGTAAATTACTTGAGCTTAAGAGCACTTGCTATCTGTACTTTTCCTGCATTTTTTTCACAAGTATATGTACAATCACATAAAAACAAATGCACACAAAGGAAACTCAGCAAAACAGTAGTATCCATGACGAAGAGTGGTGCCTCCAAAGACTCTAAGTACAACATCACAATCCAAATTATGGCCTTTTCATACCTGCAGATATCCAGGCAATGAATGGGATGTATTCCAAAGGTGTGAAATGCACGTGCTAACTTACATGCCAAACTAAGCTAAAGAGGGTAAATTAGCTCATTGGGAACAGTGAAAGTTTTACTTTAACCACAAATATTTACAGAAAGAAAAATGGCTGATTAGCATGTTGCCACTGTTGGAAGAAATATCCTTCTGGGTTCAGTTCCAAGTGGGGAAAAAGACACTGGAATCATGTAAGTTGCTTGGAAAGAAGGTTTATTGATGAACAGGATTACATGCCTTGGAGCTCTTGGGTGAAAAAAAAAGGAAGGAGATGCTGAGAGTCCCTGGGTTTTATGCCCTCTCGAGACTTTGAACTTCCTGGGGTACAGGAAGTGTATCCTGATTGGTTGCTGTCAGAGGTCAAAGCTAGCTTTGTAGGTTTTCTGTGTGCTAAATTTGGTTGAAAGTACAATGAAGGGCAATTCAATGGCTCTGCCTGAAGGAAGTAGATCTTTGTTCTGTAGAATAGACAGGCCCAGGCCTTAATGGCCCATTAACAAGGGTGGGAGGGCTGAGTTTCTGCCTCTCTGAGTTTCTACTTCTCTTTTAGGAGAAATATTCTGCCCTTTCAATATTTCCTAAGATATTTCATTTTTCTAGGAGCGGGGTTGGTTTTAACTCCCAACACCACCATCTCTTTAACAATAGGCTGGCATGTACCTACAGTAATTATGTTGGAGCAAGGAAAGAGGAATTGTGATTCACCAATAAGGAATAGGAAGCTGGGGAAACGATGGGACAGTCTTTCTGAAACATAAACAACAGACTTTAGATTTCAAGGCCACAAATAATATAATTAAAGCAGCCTGATGTGCTCCAGATTTGTTAAAGTTGTATCTTTAGTGATTTTTGCAAGGGACAATGGGTGTTATTGTTTAGCACATTAAAAGAGAACCTGAACATAAAGGATTTAATTTTTGAGGTTGCTTATAATAACTTGGAAATTTGAAGAGGTCACAGCTTCCCCCTTTACCAATGTGCGTGAGTCTTGTTTGAAGTGGACTGAGAATTCCAATTTCCATTGCTGCTTGTTTTAAAAGATGTGTATATCCAAGCATAACAGAGAAAGAGGACTTTGTGAATGGGAAGGTACACATTATTATTCTATTATTAGTATTGCACACTGTAATTCTTCATATATTCTTTTGTTTTAATACAATGATATTTGTATAGTATTAATGATTGACATCCTATTTTTAGAAATAATTTAGAACAAGGCTGTCAAACTCACAGCCCATTGGCTGAATGTGTCACATGCTGGTCACGCCCATGCCCGGTTTAGCAAAAGGGTGAAAAGTCACGATACGTCACGTGACATCATCGTGATGATGCGAGTTTGACACCCCTGACTTAGACAATTAAAAACATAGAAAAGAAAAATATTCTGTCAGTGTTCGTTACAATTTAAAGTATCAATGTTACAAGCATAAAATGATTTGACTTTTTCATATTTTTCATATAAATTAAGCCAGCAGTTTGATCCTGACCAGCTCAAGGTTGACTTAACCCTCCATCCACCTACCTGCCTGCCTATCCACCTGCCTATCTGCCTGACCTACATACCTACCTACCTGTCTGCCTACTTGTTTGATTTAGACACTGCCCAACTCCATACTGACTCTGGGCAGCTCACAATATAAGAACAAGATAAAAAAATGTGTGGTCTACACAGCAGACACAGTCAGTGAGAAAATGAATCTGTCCTACAACATATTCAAAAATCGTTCCAACTTGCCGTAGCCTGGGAGAAGGGCTAGGTCTTTTAACCCCTCAGAACATTATTATGAAGGGATTCACCTTGATCTCCGGATGGCGTGGCCCCTCATTCCAGAAGGCAAATGTGCAACATAGAAGGCACACTTCTTAGTTTCCAGTATATGAAATTCCGTTTAATTGACGAAAAAGCACTCTTTGTTTGAACTGACCAGACAGAAAACATAGAAGACAGGCAGTTCCTGACATAACCAAGCTCTATGCCACCTGAGGTTTTATAGTCATAACTAGCACCTTGAACCATACCTGGAAACAAGTTGTTGACCAGTATGGCTCACAAAGCAGGGATTCACATGAGCACACCAATGCATGCCCACACTGCCTGTACCACTGCACTCCAGTGGAATCTTCTGAATGGTCTTCAAGGCCAGCTCCATGAAAAGTACATTGCAGTAGTCCAGCTATGAGGTGACTAGGGCATGAGCTTTTTTTTTTTTTTTTAATGGCTTCCTGATCCAGGAAATGGTGTGACTGTTGTACCGGATGAAGCTGTGCAAAGGTTTTCCTGGCCACAGCTGCCACCTGTAATGGAGGGGAGTTGTGAGTCCAGTGAAACCCCCAGATTATATTGCACATTTGAATGGGAAAATGCAAGCTTTTCAGCACAGGGAAAACTGGTCTCCACTCCGCTATTTTGCCAGCTTTACTGGCAGTGATTTTGAAAGATATCTGAATCATAAGCAAGCACCATTTGTCTAAGACCAACCACTTGGTTCTAAAAACTATGGATGTTTGTAGATTGGCATCCTCTGTTTAAACCTAGGCATTATGATGGAAAAACTATTAACTATAGGTGGTACTTTAACTGTGATGTATTGGTTAAGCAGCATTTAAGGTGGCCTGATGTTTATCTGTACCTAAATAAATAGTTAGCTGATGGTGATGGAAAAATATTACTGCAGGAGTGGTACTAAAATGGAACTAATTCTTCACTGCTCCACTTTTGTGTTTCGTATTTAGAAGCATACCAAAGGGAAGAGGCAAAGGATTAGCCTTTCTCTACAGAGTAGATTGATCTTGATCCAGCTGCTATATAGTTTTTATTTTGCTTTTTTCAGTTGCATACTAAATAAATAAAAATAAAGGAATAACTGGTGATCAACCTAGTAAATACAGCTAGCATTCAATTTGCTGTTGTACTGACTAAAAAAGATAGGGGGTTTGTGATCTATAGAAGAATGCATGGATAGATGGACAGATGAAATGACAGATAGTCGATCATCTGGATATATTTTCCAGTAAGGATAAATCTGCTTTTTATTTTCTTTAGCCCAGATAGAAATGGGTTGCTCATGGTAGGTGAGCAACTCACTTAATAAAACCTTAGGTAAGAATGAAAAAGGTATTTGAATGTGCTGCATGCCATGTTGCATGAACTCAGTCAATACCTCGATTTTTACAAAATAGGATTGTCCTGAAAAATCATAGGGTTTTGATTGAATAAAAAGTAGCTTGTTAACCATTAATGATCATACTGATGAGCTCAAAGCCCCAGCTTTGAAAGTAGTTAACCATTGTTGGAAAAGGAAGGCTGGAATATGTGGAATCTGATCTGTCAGGATTTTACACAAATACTTGAATGTGCAGGCTAGTAGTTTGCTCAAATCAATTTTGCTTACAATTGGCAAAAATGGTTTGCAAGAAAGATCTATATTAGTCTCTGTAGAGATGTTAATGATTTAGTTAGATGAGTATGTACATCTGTAACTCTGTATATGTGTATGTTATTCCTTCCCTTGGAAACTTTCTTTCAGCAAAGATGACCTGTACATTAAAAACAAGATAACCTATGGTTAACCTTGCATCTAATAAACATTAATTTCCTGTTTAACAAACCATTTGTGGGACTGTTAAAACAGATATTTATCTTGATGCACATCCCCTTGGCAGACTTATTTTTTCATTTGCTGCAAAATATCCAGCCAGCATAGATGTTGGCAATAAAACCGGCAGACTTCAGTACAAGAGTTCAAAAGTGTGGCAAATAAACAAGGTATTGCAATTCCAGATCTAAGCAGGAAGCTCTTATAATCAAAGCCCAAAGACAAAGCCAGCTCATGAAGTTACGCTGAAAGCAAAATCCTAGGTAGGATTTTGACACAATAAAAGCAAGAGTAAGCTAAACAAATCTGATACTTAACCAAAATAGAGTCAGAATGCAGTCAGAACTGGGGGGGAGGGGGGGGGGGAACGACACCAATTCTACATTGTAACAGTTGCTACGTTATGAGATTGAAAAGAATATTTTTGCATCTAAACAGAATTATAAATTTATTCAATGAATTTGCAATTCTTTATTTGTCTTTTCAAAACATGGTTGAAAAGTAACAGCCAAATTCAACAATTGGTACTACTGTGTAAATGCTGGCTAGAATCAAGGGACTAAGTATTTTAGCATTGCCACCAGGGATTATTTCCAGGCCTTTAATCTCATTGATCCCTGACAAAAGAGTACCTTTAATTTAGGTCTAAAAGATTGCCTCTAGATTTACTGTCAATACTTTTTCTTCAAAATGCTCTGCTAGAATTCTTTTGTTACTCTAATACTTTCAAACTTTTTTACTCTTCAAAACCATCATTTGCACAGCTAGAGAATCAATCATGGAAAAAGCAGAATGCAAGAATAATCTCTTTGCAGTTTCATTTTTCTAGTGCTCTCAGCTCCAAATGTGTTGATGGAATTGGACAGGAAGTTTGGAAGTTAAAACACAAAATTTCAAGAGAGACCTCAATTGGGGGAAGGCAGGGGTGGGATTCAAAACTTTTAACAACTGGTTCTGTGGGTGTGGCTTAGGTGGTGGGCATGGCTTGGTGGTCATGTGACTGGGTGGACATGGCTTGGTGGTCATGTATTGGCTGGGTGTGGCCAACTCAATATCACACTGAGGCACACATCTCCTTACCTGGCCTCTCATGACCGTGGGGATGCTGCAACAGTCATAAGTGTGAAAAATGATCATAAGTCACTTTTTTCAGTGCCATTGTAACTTTGAATGGTCACTCCACACAATCAAAGTACCAGCAAAGGAGGGGAAAAAACTCCACAGAAGTTCCAGAGACAGGAAGTCTAGTCCTGCCAAGAATGTAATAAGGGTTAACGGAGAGGCAGTTTCTGTAAGCAACAGCAGAATGTTTCCTTCCTGCCTTCCTTACAGGATTAGGCCAGTAATTTCTTCTAACAACAGGTTCTCTGAACTGCTTAGAATGTTAACAACCGGTTCTAGCGAATAGGTGCGAACTGGTAGAATCCCACCCCTGGGGGAAGGCCAAAGTAGACCTCTGAACTACCTGGAACAAAATATTGAGATGAGAGGAATGTGAGGAGTATTGTCTTTAACATGGACTGGACAATTGCTATTAAAATATGGTCTTCCTGTAGTTGTACTTTGGGGGACTGAGATAGGTGGTGACTGATGCAAAATGTAGCGACTAGATTGCTCAATATAGTCTTCAAGGGAAGATTATTTCGGGGTTGGTATTAGGCATGGAGCCATTTTCAAAGTATAATTTTTGCAGGATCCAATCTGGGCCGGAATGTGGTAGAGAGAGAGAGGTTCCCTGAGGATGGGATCAAACACAAGTCCAAAATCTTGGAAGATTAAGGTCCCGGTGACTGACCCAAATTGGATTATGCCACATTATCCTGAGACACGTATATTTGCCTTCATTTGTATAACTTTTGGTTAAACAGCTTGGCACTGGTTTATTGAAAAAATTGCTTTCTTCCACTGTAAGCCTGTCTGATCCTTATAGTCTCCAGAAAATGCCTTGTGGACTGCTCTGATCTGCTATTGAGTGAAATCTCTCTACTGAGCTTAAACAGCTTTGAGGAGCAAGTATTTGCACACGAATTAAAAATAGTTTTGCCTTAGAGTATATCTTGCCATTCTGAAGCACACTTTATGGCTCGTTAGGCTGTACCATTCCAGCTATTGTGGTTTATTCAAACTATACAATAAATTATGTTTAAACAATGATTTACCATGTGTGAACTCAGTCTGTAGCTTATTTGTTTTTAAACAAAATACACTGCTTCTATGAAAATAGAATCCCATTTTCTTTTTCAGACCCTCTTTCACAGAGTTTATAGATGGAAGATAAATGAAATGTCTATAGTCTGTGAATTTTCGCCATTGCAAATGTTACATAATCCTTGGTCTAGTACTTCCCCAATGACAAACATCACATGAGCCATAATGACTTGTAAAACATTTCTGAAACAGAAGTTACAATACAATGATTATCTGTAAGGCAATGTTTAGATATCATAATGAAGGGTTGTTTTTCACCATGGGAGACATTTCTGCCTCAGTCAAGTCAAGATTAATTTATAGAAACCAGATTTGTCAGATTTTTTTCCCCCCAGCATTTTCTGCTATAAAGGTAACTGAGTTATACTATATTTTATATGAAACTCTGAGGTTTTGTTTTGTTTTTGTCATGACCATTGCTCTCTGTTACATTCCTTTCCATTTGATTGTGCTGGTTTTTTGTTTTGTTTTAAGCATTCAGATTTCCAAAATCGTATAAATTTTTTAAGGAGAGATTGGACAGCTGCCCGTCATGGTTTAAATGGTTTTTCAGAATATTGCTGAGGGTTGGACCAGATGATACTTGTAGTACAATTTGATAATTCTTTGTTTTTCTACACGTAACTACTGAATTACTGCATGTAGTGTTCATGAAAGGATTCTTGTGCATGCTAGAAAGATATCTTTATATGTTGTAATATGTAAAATTTAAATAAATGAGTGGGGTTAACCCAATAGTATGCATGCAGCACTTCAGAGGCAAAATATCATGCTCTGAAACGTGCTAAGGCATGCTCATGTAACTTTCGACAAGTCTTTGAACCTTTCCTGGAACTATGCTGCTGTTGCTGCTATGGAACACAATCATGTGTGCCCAGTTTAAGGAGTTGCAGAAATTGTGTACATATTAGACTCCTCATTCTAGGGAGTACGTTTCAGTTTCCCAACTTAGATGGTTTAACACAGCTGCTAGGCTGATTACTCTCAGTCACAGACACCTAGGTAAGCATCATTACAGCAAACAAGAATGAAGCAACATTGAATGGTTAATTGGCCTGCATCGACATGCTTTTTAATGCGAATAGTCTTCCCATCCTTTCTTATCTTTCAACAGTCTCTTCATTCTGTGCTTCACTGGCTTTGAAATAGATTGGTTAGTGGTTGACATAACTGATATCTCTGCCTTGAAAACCTTAAGATATTGGGTTATGTCTTATACTACACAATTCCCTTATATATTCCAGAGCGATATTTGCCTTCATATCAGAAATACTGCATCAACGGATGCCTTCAGCTCCCTCTCTTCCTTCCGAATCAACCTCCTAGAAATAAAGACCCAAGTAAACTAGCATAGTACAGCTTCCTGGAAAGTTTAGATTAGATTAGATTAGATTATCAGAGTTGAAAGGGACCTTGTAGGTTATCTAGTGAAGTCCAACCCCCCAACCCCCCAACAGGGAACTCTATACCATTTCTGACAAATGGCAGTCCAATCTCTTCTTGAAAGCCTCCGGTGATGAAACTCCCACAACTTCCAAAGGCAAGTTGTTCCATTGGTGGATTGTTCTCACTGTCAGAAAATTTCTCCTTATTTCTAGGTTGAATCTCTGCTCGATCAATTTCCATCCATTATACCTTCTCTGGCCTTTGGGTGCCTTGGAAAATAGCTTGATCCCTTCCTCTCTGTGGCAGTCCCTCAAATATTAGAACACTGTTATCATGTCTCCCCTGGTCCTTCTCTTCACTAGACTAGCCATGCTCAATTCCTGTAACCGTTCTTCATATGTTCATATATATCCCCTAATCATCTTGGTTGCTCTTCTCTGCACTTTTTTTAGAGTCTCAACATCTTTTTTATAGTGTGATAAGTCGTGACCAAAACTGGATGCAGTATTCTAGCTGTGATCTTACTAAGGCTTTATAGATCTTGATTGTATCCTCTGTTAAGGCAATTTAGGATTGCATTGGCTTTTTTGGCTGCCACTGCACACTGCTAGCTCATATTTAACTGGTTGTCCACTAAGATTCCAAGATCCCTCTTACAGTTACTGCTATTAAGCCTGATTTCACCCAGTCTATATGTGTATTTTTGGTTGTTCTTGCCTAAGTGGAAGTAAGACTTTACTTTTTTCTACATTGAATTTCATTTTGTTAGATAGGGCCTAGTGTTCAAGTCTGTCAAGATCCATATGGATCTTGAGCCTATCTTCTAGGGTGTTAGCTATTCCTGCCAGCTTAGTATCATCTACAAATTTGATAAGTTCCCCTACTATTTCCTCACCTAAGTCGTTTATGGAGATATTGAGAAGTACTGGGCCTAAGATGGAACCTTGTGGTACCTCACTGCTTATATCTTTCCATGTAGACGTAGACCCATAAGGACTACTTGTTGAATACGGTTTGTCAGCCAGTTACTGGTGCTATCTATCTATTTTTTCTAGCTTACCAAGAAGTAGGTTGTGGTCTACTTTGTTGAATGCCTTTGCTGAAGTCTAAGTATATTATGTCCACAGGATTTCACTGGTCTATTAATTTAGTCACTATGTTGAATAATGAAATAAGTTTGGCATGATCTGTTTTTAACAAACCCATGCTGACTGCTAGTTACTACTTTACCCATTTCTAGATGTTGGTAGCTCTGTTTTTTATTATCTTTTCTAGTATCTTCCCAGGTATTGATGTTAGGCTGATTAGTCTGTAGTTTTCTGGGTTTGTTTCCCCTCTCCTTTTGAAAATGGGAACTACATCAGCTCTTTTCCAGTCCTCTGGTAGTTCCCTGGTGATCCAGGATTTTTGAAAGATGTGGTACAATGGGCCTGATATGACATCTGCCAGCTCTTTTAGAACTCTGGGATGTAATCCATCAGGTCCCGGTGATTTGTATTCATGAAGATCAGACGGGTGTTCTCTTACTATTTATTTTGCTTATTTTAACTTTTATTTCTAATCTGTCTTTTACAGTTATGTTTTTGGTAGGTTGGGCCATAGTTTCTTCTTCCATGAAGACTGATGTAAAGAAAGAGTTGAGCAGCTCTGCTTTCTCTCTGCTGCCTGTTATTTCCTTGCTGTCTTCTTTCTTTAGCGGACTGACTGTTTTCTTGATTTTTTTCCTTGTTATTCATATGTTGGAAGAAACTTTTTTTGCTATCTTTGACTTTTGTTGCAAGACTTTGTTCATTCTGGGTTAATAGTAATGTCTTCAATTTTTGTCTGTTGTAAATGGATATTGGTTACTGACCACAGCTAGTGTCAGTAATTTACCAAGACATAAGTTATGAATGTCAAAATCTCCTGTTAATGGCAACCATTTTGTGAGTGCTCACATTATGTTTTCAATGATCTAAATATATCCAATTGCTCTAAAAGATTGCTTATTCTTGACTTGAGAGATTATGGCTTTGACAAAATTTATTGCCCATCATTATATCTAGATGAATCAGTATTTGGATATATTACTCTTCATACTATCCTGTACCTAATACAGTATAATGGAATAAATCTTGTTCAGCAAGAAGTGTCCTCATCAAGTAAAACTGACTGGGAACTGTAATTCAATGCCAATGGAACTATGAATGTATAGAGAAACAAAAGTATTTAATATCAAGGCTATCAAAGAAATAGAATTAATATAAAGTCTACACTGTGTAGGAGGCTGGGTTTGATTACCTACAGGTTAATACCCTCTTCCAACTTTACGATAATAAATGGAACATTTCCTTGAACATGTCCTTAAGAAAAGTATAATTGATTTTAAAGTGAACTCAGTACACTATCAACTGCATTTGTGCTTTAATTTAATCTTCATCTATATGACTCATTCAAAGCTATTTACAAAGCAAGGCAGAAAGGGTGAGTGGAGGTTGGTAGTGCCATGGTACATGACTTATTCAATCATGTTCCACTGAGAAACAGAAATGAAATGCATTTCAAAGGAGAGACTATTGTCTTAATCAGCCATCTATATAGGAGGCTCCCCTGTTAATATATGTTGCATAAATGTAATTAGCTCTTAATTAAATTGAGAAATGGGAGGGTTGATATAATATGGTTACAGACTGTATAATAAGCTTGGTAAAGCTCTAAAATATTGTCTAATAACAAATATTTGTGCCTAAAGTAATTAATTTATCTCATATGCACATAACTTAATAGGTCAATGCATATAACTTCAATTCATAATTTTATCCTATCATCGTTTTTGGAATTAGTCATTTATGCAAGAGAAGTCATTTAAGACAAACAGCATGTGATCTCAAATGGCCATGCATGTTGTCAGGATGAGATCAGCTGGAGATATTCTTGATATTTACTAATCTGACAGATTATTTAGAATCAGACAACACTTTTAAAAATAGGAACAAACATCACTTTTATTTAATTAATGTTACTTGTACTTTATCTGTACTTCTTTAAGTGTCCAATCATCTGCAACTGTAATGGGAAAACATCTAGTTTTCTAATATTAACTCAATGAATGATGCTCACAAGCCCTTTTTCCTATTCCTCCCCACAGTTATTAACTGAAGACAATCTTTATTGATTTAATTCAAGCATTTTATTCCACTAGCAAGCCCAAAAGGTATAGTGACTAACCTCAAGTATACAATTTAAAAGAACTTTAAAAGCCCATTCTGATTCAAATGGGAAAACTTCCATCACTGAAGGTACCTCTTCACCTTCACCAGTCTCTTTCTCTCTCTTTCTCTCCCCCCCCTCTCCTCCCCCTCTGAAAACCTGTTTATTTGGATACCTTTTTCATCCTATATCAGGAAGCCATAGGACAAACATTGTATATCAATCATTTCCTGAATGATAAAACCAACATAAAGCATTTCAGGTGTGTTTTGACAATTGCTGGTCTGCCATTTATCTCCATGACTTATTTGCTCTGAGCTGGGACAAAGGGGATGCCTTAGTAAATGAGAGAAAATGTTTGCTTAGTCCCAGCAACCTCTTACTGAGGTAAGAATGTGTAAGTTGAGGATTAAACCCAACTAATTAGAAAACAACCTCAGGAAAAGTATATTATTTGAGAACAAATGCATGTATTAAATAAGGATCCTAAGGATGAGTCAGCTGTGCTGTTCGTTGGCTTAGAATTCTAACAGTGAAATTAAGATTATTGTGATACTCAGTGGTTTTTCACATACACACAAACAATTTTAAAACTAAC
This sequence comes from Notechis scutatus, assembly GCF_049901735.1. Taxonomy (NCBI): domain Eukaryota; kingdom Metazoa; phylum Chordata; class Lepidosauria; order Squamata; family Elapidae; genus Notechis; species Notechis scutatus. The sequence goes on from NC_142010.1 coordinate 106,133,683, forward strand.
TTATGAAAACAATTGTAAAGTTTAATGGAAGATAAACCATTATTTCCATCATTATTAGTATTAAGCTTTATTTTTAACTGCCTTTATAATACTATAAAACATACATTGGCAAAGCTGTATCAGAATTTTATTTAAAAAGCCACTACCTAGTTTCCCTCATTAGGAATTCTAAGAAAATTGCAGTGTTGGTGGAATGTGATGAGAAGAGAAATACCAACTACAAATAAATAGTATATTACATGGACAGGGATATTGAATTGGAATGTTTACATCCTGGATAAAAAAAGTGAAAAATTGTCTCTCATGAGAATATTAGGATTTGGGTTTTTTTTTGTTTTCTTTAAAGAAGCCTGACTTCTGTACCTTTCTTTCAGATTAGGCAGGTTTCATGCTTATTAGAATCTATGCTCACAAATGTCACTCCATTTTGGTAAAATATATATATATAGAACCTCAGAAAACAAATATACATATACATATACATATACATATACATATACATATACATATACATATACATATACCGGTACATATACATATACATATACATATACATATACATATACATATACATATACATATACATACATACATACATACATACATACATACATACATACATACATATATATATATATATATATATATGTTTTCTTAAGTTTTGGGTACTTACATGTATGGTGTTCGGCTTGGTTCGGGTATTTTCCCACGTCATTGTAGTTGTTCTTTTAAAGTTGTAGCAACGTTTCAGCAGAATCTCATCTGCCATCATCAGGCTTCTGTATTGTGTCCGTCTGTGAGTCAGACTTTTACAGTGGTTTCAGATTTGAATTTGGGGCAGCCTATTGCTGTGCCAGAATGGTTTTTTCTTCATCCTGATTGGTTGGGAGTCTTGGTCTGTGTTTATTGGTCTCGGAGTTTGCTGTGTTCTGCTTGATTGGTGTCTCTAATATCTTCTGTCTGTTTTTGGCTCTTTTTGTATCTTGATTGGCTGGCAGCATTGTGTTGCTTTAATGGAGGTCTTTAGTGCAGCTTGGCTTCGGGTAAATGGACGGCTATCATTAGTTAGGAAGCTGGGTTTCATCTGGGTGCCTGGTTGGGATGTGTTTGAGCTGGAGGTATCAGGGGGATCTGTTTGTGCCCAGGTGTTTGCCTGGCTTGTGGTGTGGAGATTTTTTTGTTTGTGAGTGCAGGCTTCCAAATGATTGACAGCCTGGTGGAATCATCTCTTCTATTCATGCTTTCTGGTCTTTTTTCAATCTCTATGGCTTCTCTGATGATTCTGTGATTAGGGTTTTCTATAGTGGCCAGGGTTTTGGTGCCATTGAAGTTGATGCTATGACCTGTGGCTTCCATGTGTTGGACTAGTGAGGAAGTGTGTTCCAGCTTTTTGACTGCATTTTTGTGTTCATCCAGGCGGGTGCTTATTCTTCTATTGGTCTGTCCAATGTATGTGGCCGGGCATGATGCACAGGGGACTTCGTATATGCCTTGGTTTTCCAGGTCAATTTTATCTTTGGGGTTGCTAAGGATGGCTGCTATTTTTCTGTCTGTTTTGAAGGCAGTCCTGATGTGATGTCTGTGTAGTACCTTACTAATTTTGTCTGTAGTACCTCTTATGTAGGGCAGGACAGCTGTTCCATAGGTCTGTTCATCTTCTGGGTCTCTATTATGTTTCAGTGTGTTTTTGTGGATCAAGCTGGTGATTTTGCTTTTGTGGAAGCCGTTGGCTGTCAGTACTTTAGTCAGGGTGCATAGTTCAGTCTTAATGTGTGTCTTGTCTGCCAGGCGTTTGGTTCTGGTAATTAGTGTTTTAGCCACGGAGTTTATCTGTGCTGGGTGGTGGTGGGATTGGGCGTTGAGGTAGCGGTTGGTGTGGGTTTTCTTCTGGTATATGGTGTGTCCTAGTGTGCCATCTGTTTTTTGTAGATTAGTACATCTAGGAATGGTAGTTGTTTGTTTGTTTCTGTTTCCATGGTGAACTTGATTTTGGGGTGTGCGCTGTTTAGGTGTGTTAGGAAATTGTTTAGGTTTTCTTGTCCATGGGGCCAAATCACGAATGTGTCATCGATGTATCTTAACCATAGTTTGGGTTTGAGGATGGCATTGGCCAGGGCTCTGGATTCGAATTCTTCCATGAACAGGTTTGCAATGACAGGTGACAGTGGTGATCCCATGGGAGCTCCTTCTATTTGTTTGTATCTTTGTCCTTTGTATATGAAATATGTGTTGGTTAAGCAGTGTTCTGTTAGTTCCATGAGGTGTTTAGCTGGTTGGTATTTATTTTTGATGATTTCAAGGGTCTCTTTTATCGGGACTTGAGTGAATAGTGAAACCACGTCAAACTTACAAGCAGATCTTCTTGCTCCACGTGTAGATCTTTGATCATTTCCAAGAAGTGGTATGAGTTTTTTACATGAGAAGCTGCTGTTTCAGCATGGGGCTGTAGCTCTTTTGCTAGGTGTTTAGCTAGGTTTTGTAGTGGTGCTCCTCTGGAGCTGACTATGGGTCTGAGAGGTATGCCTTCTTTGTGTATTTTTGGGAGGCCGTATAGTTTGGGGCATCTGGAAGATTTCTCTCTGGGTATGATCGCGTGTTGGATCTCTTTGCTTATGTGGCTGGTTATAATTTTCTTCTTGGTTAATTTTTCCAGATATGTGGTTGGGTCTGTGTTTATGGGTTTGTATGTGGAGTCTTGGAGTAGGTCTGTCAATTTTGTTTCGTAGTCTTTTCTGTCCATTACTACAGTGGCATTCCCTTTGTCTGCTGGGAGGATGATTATGCTGCTATCTCTTTTCAGGGTTTGTAGTGCTTTGATTTCATTTTTCTGTAAGTTGCTTTTTGGTGGTTTGCTTGTGCATAAGATGTTGGTAACTTGGTGTCTTATTTTATCAGCTTCATCTATATATATATATATATATATTCTTAAGTTTTCGCGGGTACTTACATGTATGGTGTTCGGCTTGGTTGGGTATTTTCCCACGTCATTGTAGTTCTTTTAAAGTTGTAGCAACGTTTCAGCAGAATCTCATCTGCCATCATCAGGCTTCTGTATTGTGTCTGTCTGTGGGTCAGACTTTTACAGTGGTTTCAGATTTAAATTTAAATCCACACCACAAGCCAGGCAAACACCTGGGCACAAACAGATCCCCCCTGATACCTCCAGCTGAAACACACCCCAACCAGGCACCCAGATGAAACCCAGCTTCCTAACTAATGATAGCCGTCCATTTACCCGAAGCCAAGCTGCACTAAAGGCCTCCATTAAAGTAACACAATGCTGCCAGCCAATCAAGATACAAAAAGAGCCAAAAAACAGACAGAAGATATCAGAGACACCCATCAAGCAGAACACAGCAAACTCCGAGACCAATAAACACAGACCAAGACTCCCAACCAATCAGGATGAAGAAAAAACCATTCTGGCACAGCAATAGGCTGCCCCAAATTTAAATCTGAAACCACTGTAAAAGTCTGACCCACAGACGGACACAATACAGAAGCCTGATGATGGCAGATGAGATTCTGCTGAAACGTTGCTACAACTTTAAAAGAACTACAATGACGTGGGAAAATACCCGAACCAAGCCGAACACCATACATACATACATACATACATACATACATACATACATACATACATATATATAATGTTTTGTTTTTCCACAGTAATAATTGAAAAATAGGAAACTATAGACTTTAATTTCTGTAAATCTGTGGGGTGCCCCCCAAATTTTAATCCTATATATGCTATCCTGTGGTGATAGATAGATAAAAGATAAATAGATAGATAGATAGATAGATAGATAGATAGATAGATAGATAGATAGATAGATAGATAGATGGATGGAGGGAGGGAGGGAGGGAGGGAGGGAGGGAGAAGGAGAGGGAGGGAGGTGTTGTGGTTCACTGGCAGCCTGTGCAGAGGGCAGCGGAATCAGACAGTGGGGAAGAACAGGGACCAGTCAGAGAATCTGGAGAGGACTCAGACGAGGGTTCTGCATTCAATGCAGCGATGGGGCCAGGACCATCTGGGAGTGGGGTGCTGCCTCCGGAGTCTCTGGTGTCTGGCAGCAGCAAGGCAGAGGACCCAGGAGACCCTGTTCCCGGTGCACATGTGTGCAGAGGTGCTAGAAGGTGAAAGCAGTTGAAACAAAAGGGCAACTTGGGAGTAAGGCTGGGAGGTGATTGCCCCTTCCATAAAGTATTAAGGATAGGCCAAGATGATGAAACCTTTGTAGGAAGAAAAGTCGTTCATTCAGTTCAGATTCATTCTTGAAGCTCTTTGTACTTCAGTTGGTTTTTGTTCTAGTTTATTTGACACTTCTGTTATTGGCAGCACTTCACAGAAAAGAAAGGTGGGTGCTTATCTTGAGGGACTGTTTGAGATTCATTGTCAGTTGGAAATGAAAATAATTCCCAGGGTTGCAATAAAATAAGACTTGTTTTTAAAATAAGTGTGGGCATAATTACGGTTTCAGAAGCCTTAATCAGAACAGGAAGGAGGGAGAGAGGGAGAGAGAGAGAGAGGGAGAGAGAGACAGAGAGAGAGAGAGAGACAGACACATACATAGGCAGACAGATATAGTGGTGCAATGGTTAGAATGCAATATTACATTCTGCATTTTGCTGACTGCTGACTGCCAGGAATTCAGCAGTTTGATTCTCACTTGCTCAAGAGTGGTTCAGCCTTCCATCCTTCTGAGGTCGGTAAAATGAGGACCCAGTATGTTGAGGGCAATATGCTGACTCTATAAACCACTTGGAAATGACTGTAAAGCACTATGAAACAATATATAAGTCTAAGTGCTATTGCTATACATACACACATACACAACTCAAGGTGGTGAATTCACCAATACTCCTTTCTTCTCCTATTTTTCCCCACAACAACAAGCCTATGAGGTGAGGTTGAGAGAGAGTGGCTCAAACTCTCCTAGCCAGTTTTCATGCCTGAACTTAGAGGAGTGACTATAATCCAGATTCTCATGGTTTCAAGGCCAGCACCTTAACTACTACACCAAACTGACTCTGTCCTTGGAAGAGCTATATTTTACTCAAACTGAACCCTGAATAATATAATAACTACTTTGACTTCACATATACCTATTTTAATTAATTAAATTAATTGATTGATTGATTATTAATAAATAAATAAAATTAATTAATTTGTAGGTGAGGTGGAAATAATAAGGCACACTTTGTGTTCTGTTTGGGCAGAGATGGACAGATGTGTTAGGCTCAAATATCTCTCCTTCTCCTTGTTCTAATATTTGCTAACAAACATTAGTTTTCTTTTGGGATGTCTTTCTTTCTTTCTTTCTAATATGCCTTCCCAGGACCATGGTATCTTGCACTGCATTCCTATATTTCTCAATGTCCACATTCTTTGAGTCATTCTTAGTGATGTCTTCAACTTGCTTTATTGACTGTGGTTTGCTCATTCATTGCATATTGGCTCAGCTGGGCATTAGAAAAATGTGTCTTTGTTGTACTGTCTGACAATATGAAATCACAATATTTAAACAGTACACAGCTGACTATTACATTTTCTGGATGATCCTTTCGTTCTCCAATAGATGCTAAATAAATGAAAAAATACATAGGAAGTTTATATATATGATAGATAGGAAGTTTCTCTCACACACATAGATGCACACAATATTTTTATTGAATCAGAGAATTTAACAATAATGTCAAATTTAGACTGCTGCATACTGTACTGCTTTACATTTTTTCAACATGTCCATGGAGAGTGAGAGAGTTTCTTTTGGATTATTTTATTTTATTTCACCATTTTAAATGAATAAGAAAAATATATACAATAGCATTAGGAGTAATACAGTCTTTGAAGTGATACATAAAACATAATAGCTTTAAGACCTTTGACCCTGTTGCTTGCCTGCACCTGTATCAAAATTAAACTAATGCAAATGTCAACATAGAACACATATCAACATTCATACAAACTGGAAATAGATTTACTTTACAGTATTGTACCATCATTCTTAACCTTGTTTATGACCATAATAAAGATTTCATTTGATTTCTACAATCACTCTTTCAGTTAAACCCCATGTCTGAAAAATCCACAATTTTTGATATGTTGATCGATTCCAATATACTGGAAGAACAAATGTCTGTAACATTTGTTAACATTGTGGCAGGTTCAGATTATTTAAATGACTTTTGAGGTGAGGTTTGTCAAGCTTTGCCATTGTCTAGCATTATAGTTGGAGGTGTTTAATGTCACACTTGTACTGCACACAACATTTCTCCTTTACTTTGAGGCTGGGAATATATTGTTTGGATTTGTTCATTGTATTAGATTATCACATGATTTGGTTTTGTTTAGCATGTTGTTTGAACATCTATGAAGATTCTCCTGTTTACAATGCAGTCCTTTCAGTAGTCCCAATGAGGTTCCACGCCCATGTATATTCTGATACAGGTGACCTGAGAATACAGATAAACCCCATGGCCTCAACTACTTTCGGAGAACTAATGACCTGATCCTCAGAATGCTAATAATCAAATGACTGCAAAGAATATAATTTTTTTCCCATTCCCCTCCAGTCAGTTAAAACTGAAGAAGCTTCTTGGATGAGAAATGTTTTCAAAGAAACCCCACCCCACCACACACAAAAGCACCTTTGGGACATGTTGTGTGATCCCAGACTTAGCTTTTAATAAAACATGGCTAAATAAATTATGCATGGTGTGATGATCTCAGACTTAGAATGTTATCTTCTCAATCTTTAAAAGAGAATGACACAAAATGGAGCAATGAAATGCAAAGACACAAGTTTTAATTTCATATGCAATTAAGTTCAATCTGAAATATAGAAAATGCACAGGTTGCGTTTTTTCAGCTGGCTCTTAATTTTATGTACATGCTGTTCTTAAACCATTCATGCATTTCCTGTATACATATATTTAAACTTGAATTATATAGAAATGATACATTTTTAAGAAATGCTATTCTTTATGAAAATTCACAAGTGACAGTCCAAGAGATAATATCAGCAGTTCTAGCAAAAATGACTTCTGGTGTTGAGAAAGAACACCCAATCCTATTGTTACAATATGCAACATCCCACTTAAAAGAGAAAAGTTAATATAAGTGATAATATTGCAATGTCACTACATTAGTAGTGCATATTTGATAATGCACAGTACTGCATATTTGATAACAAAAGCAGGAAGTGTATTAATCTCAATAGTAATTAATTGTGAAAGACTTTATTGCTGCATTCATGTTTTACATGTATAAATCTTTCTTCCTCCCAAGAGGGAATTGGCAATGGTTTAATTAATTAAGACATATATACATACGTACATAATGATAACTTACATTCTTGCTTGTTCATATGTGATCCACCTAGTTAGGAATAAGCTGACATTATCCAGCTGTATTCTTCTGTGTCTGTTTGGATGATGTGGTGCATGCTTCCTTTTCTGATTGTTTTGATGAGGCCTTTAGTTGGATTGTTCTTATCACTTTAAATTAAATCTATACAATACTGAATTTACTGTTTTTCATTCTGATTGTTCATCCTCAATCTTTTTCTGATTCTTGCCAGTTTAATGGTAATGAAGTTCTTGATTATCCTGAGAATTCAATCATTTACTTATTGAGAGAGCTAAGCAGTTAGTTCATGGTTCGTATTTTGCATGGACTGTTGTAACAGAGTTTTGGTAGATCTTCCTGCAGTCACTTTTCAATCTTTGGTGAAGGTTCAGAATTTGTGGATCATGCCATCTCTCTCAAACCATTGCTATGTCTGCCTTTTATCAATCTTTACATTGGGTGGGTCCCTTAGAGATGTATCACTTTTTAATTGCTGGTGTTTGTTGTCTTGGCATTGAACAGAGAAGCATCTATTTGTATGTGATTGCACTTCATGTTCCTGTATTTTCAGTTTCCCTATTGACTGTTCAATCAGCATCAGTTAGTTTTTCCGTAGATTAGAATGGCTCCTTTAAGTTTCAAGACCCTCTTTCGTTCAGAATTTATTTGGTATTAAACACCGTACTACTTATTACATCTGGAATCTGATGTCCTGAAATTTAAAATGGCACTTTTCTCAGGATTTGTTTGAAGTTGGAAGAATAATGTTGCTTAAATTATAGTAGAGTTGTGATTAGATAATAGTTTTAATTTCTGATTTTTGGCTAATAAGTAGAGTCAAAGGTAATATATAAATAAATAAAATGTGTCTCTCAATATCAATTGCTCAAAAAGATGACTGGATATGCTATTGACTTCTTGTTCTATTTGACTGATGCATTGAGCTATACTAGGTGTAAACCAGCACAACACCTATGTTCTTTAGATAAATATTAGTACATTAAAAAAAATCATGCAGAATTATTTTATGTTTAAAATATTTTATTGCACAGAAAGTGATTTTTGGCTGCAACAGAAGTTGATTTCTACACAGAAGCCAAAAATACTGACCTTTGATTTTTAGAATGTAGGCTATCTTAACCTTATGAAGAGATAAAATTAAGAACATAATTGTGCATAATATAATACGCATAAGAACAAACATCTTTTTATTTATTACCAGGGTAGAAATCAGCTATATTTTAAACAAGCCAGCCAATAATTTATTTCCTCTTAGACAGAGTTAGAGTCAATGTGACTGACTGATTTTCCAGTCCTTGTGGCGTACATTAATGTCAAGCTCAGTGAGAATATCTATTTGGGGGTCTTATTCTTTGAACTCTCTTTATAACATATCTTCTTTTCTTCTGGAATAGCGTATAACACTGCATGTGCAATTTATCTTGCATGACGTCTGGTATGGATTTTTTCCAGTTGTGTGTACATTCCTTTGTCAGATTATGATTTATTTCTATAAGCACTTTCCCATTTTAAGTTGTCAGATGTTTCCTGTACTTATAGAACAGAATGTTTAACCTCTCAAATATAGTGTGGAAAGCAAAATTCAAACACTGTAATACTGAATTCATTTATATATGGCTGGCCAATTGAAGTCAATGGTTTTTTTCTCAACTAGAGACAGAATCTATGAACAGTCTTACTAAGATCTTATGATATTGATATTTAGAAGACACATTAAATTACAAGTACTTTCTAGTGTTTAATAAATGGCTTTATATGATGTAAAGATCAAAGAAGCCACATGCCCATAAAGAGAAAAGAATTTTCTCATTTATTCTATTACAGCTTTATTTCATTTCATTGCAGAACTGAAATAATCGTTCAATCATGCACCTAAGCAGTTGCCTTCAGTGCATTCTGTTCATTATTTATGAATATATAAAGACATTCGTTATAATGTACCTTTATATTTTAGCTTATGTAACTACAGTCCATATTTGTTCAGAAATATAATCCAATAAATTCAATAGGGCTTACATTAAAAAAAACATGTTTAATGAAAATACTATCCTATTGCTTTTTTTAGCGTAGCAATGTCATGCACGTGATAACAAATTTGTACAGTCAAGCAAATGTAGCAAAATAATATGGTTAGCAACTTCATGTAAATTGGGGTAAGAAGTCTTCCCCCCTCCCCATCAAACCTCATATTCTCTCAAAAGTAGTCTATTAAAGGCTGCATGCCAATAGTGGACATAATTGAAGCAAGTGGGGAGTAAAAATAAATCCAAGAATAGGTGACATTGTTTTTCCCTTCTTTCTGCATCACCTGTCACTCTTCTTCTGGCTGATACTGAAAGACTTATAGGCAGTAGTTCAAGGATACAATTGTTTGAAGAAAGTTAGAATTAGAAAAAATTTAGAGAATAAGAATTAAATAACTTTAAAGAAGAAATCTAGGAACTGCCAGTATTAAAGTAAAAGCTCATATTTAATCTTACATTATGGTAATCAGGATTAAGAAGTGTTCTAACTTCTCTATTACTGTACCAGCAGTTGTCCAGCAGCCCTGTTTACGATAACTCAATCCTTCAGAAGTAATAACTTCTGCATACTGCTTCTGTGATACTTTTGCATAACACTTTCTTGATGGAAGCACTCAAATTCACTACAATTTGCCTCCTTGTTGACAAGTTTTATGTGGTGACTAGGATAAATACTGGAACAAAAGAACAAATTTAAAAACCTGAAACAATGTTTAGCACATTTAAAATTCCAGAGATGTAGAATAACCAAAAAGCACATTGATTTTTTTTCTTGTATCCCTTTATTCAGTTAATAAACCCATGTCTTCCATATAATCTCTGCTGGCTTAATCAATCTGACAAAATGCTTGATCTGTAACATTTAAAATACAATTTGAAAAAAAAATTCAAGAAAATATAAAGGGAAAAATGAACATATATGGAGTGGTATATGTGTTCACTCTTTTCCTTAATGGAAGAGTTAACTCTGGGATCTACTTTAGAAATAATGTACAGATAAGTAGGGAACCTTTCTCCTGAAATAAGTATCAAATGAAGATCATTATGCATGTACATATCTGAAACCCAATAGGAACAAACTTCAAATTGAAATTCTTCCAAATATAAACATATATGTATAGAGAAGAGTTACATTTAAAACAATATACAAGCAGATCCCTGCGGAATTGGGATCTCTAGATGGGAGAATTGGCCCATCTAGTCTGCTCTCCAGTTTATTCTCCCAATGGCCAACCAACTGCACAAAGAAGCCCACTATTCTCCCAGCAGATAAACTTTAGAGACAATCACATTGTTGTCGTGGCTCATGGTTACTGCCCTCATGATTTGATTCAAACTCTTTTTTTCAAGTCAACTAAGCTGGAAGCCAGCACATTTTGTATTAGTCAATTCCAAAATTTCATTTTATACAACCATAAGCTCAACTGTGTACTTTCATAAGCAAGTTGTTATGGAGCATGACCTTGGGTGGGGACTGGTTTCAGAGAAATCATTTTAAAGTTACTGCATATTCAAATAGCTAGTTTATGGTTGTTCACATTTTTACAGTGAACACAATCATTGCACATGAATTAGGCAACTTCAGAGAGGAAGGGGAAAAAGTGACTCTGAAGAAGATTTTCTCCTGGAGATAACAAGAGTTATGACTAATATCTAAAACTCCAGAAACTTCATACAGAGGCCAATACTGAAAGCAAAAGGTCATAACAAGAAATCTCAGGATTTGTTTCTGATAGTGTCAAAACTTCCTTGCGCATGGCCACACACATTACAACAGCTTATTCAGTCACCTAAACATTCAACAAAAAAGTGGGAAATCAGGCAGATAAGGTTAAAGCCATAATACCCCCCCACAACACTATATGCATATGAATCAGTTTTAAAATAAACTTACTCTATTCATTAATAAAATATACTTAAATTTCAATACGTATTGATTAAAACAATATTTTGCTTATTACCGTAGTATGGTCGCCCAGGTACATAACTCTTGGTGGCTAGCAATTACGAACAAAATAAGACGCTGTAATGAAATTGTAAGTAACATAAATAGCTAGGAAAAGACAAGACAGTAATCATTTGCAATGAATGCAAACAAGAAATGGGGCTTACCCACATCAACATTTATAGACACAAATATAAGCTTTGAGAATGAAAATAAAAACCGCTTCAAATATTAATACAATCCAATACATCTGGAGGACACATGGTTGGGTAAAAGGGTTTTAATTAGAAGAAAAACACATTGGTGGATGGATGGTGGTTCCAAAGAAACGCGGATCCGTCGGAGTGAGGAAGGGAAGTTTTTAAAGGATGCCGAATAGGAGAACGAGACAATTGTTTGGTTTATTGTATCATGGTCAAAAACCTTGATGTGTATTTCAGTATGCCGTAAGCTGAGAGTTAGAATTAGATTTGGCTAAACAGGTCACTCAATGTGCTACATGTTGGAGTTTGCTTGGTACAATAGCGCCTTGCAACCATGTATATATTCTCGGCAAAACTGCGTCTGCATGAAGGCGCAGCGCTCGACGCTGCCGTCTTTGGCAAGAAGATGATCGGCACTCTGCCTCTAAACATGTGCAAAGGGCTTTGCTGTTGAAACGATTTTTACGGGGAATAAGTAATAGCGAGAGCAAAGGGAACACATCTAAGAAGCACTCTAGCTTCGCTGGCTAACAATCCCCGCCCCGCAACCCCACCTCCCCCGATTCTGAAAGCCCGCTTGCTGCCTTCGGAGCGGCGAAGGAAAAACACGCCCGCTTTTGGCCCCGCCCTGCTGCCGCTCTAGCCTTGCTGTCTCTACTCTTCCGCGAAAGCGGGTGGATGGCCGCGTGCCTGCTCAGTTCTGACCCCCGCAAAAGAGGGGGTGGGGTGGGGTGGAAATCGGAGAGCTCCAAAGAGCGAAAGACGTGCACAGGAAGGAAAGACCAGCCGAAACCATTGCACTCGCCGACCTTTTTTCTATCCGCCCCCTGTTTCCTGCTGGGTGTCTACTTCCTCTTTCTGTGCCCCCTTTTACTACCTGTGTACAGCATTTGGTGAAACCCTATGACTTAAATTTCTTGGTTGGCAACTGCATTTCCTTCACCCTCTCCTCGGAGCTTCACTTGTATTTTCTAAGGGCGTCTTTTTTCATCAGGATATATATTATCATGCAGCTATATAATCCGAAATTATAGCAGGAGTTGAGAGAGAGGGAGGGGAAAAAAATCACCAGCGGAATGATAATCCTTACTTGTGAGGGAGTCACATTCTGTTTTTTTGCATGACTTCTTTTATACCTGTCCAGGCTTGGTTTATTTTATTTTATTTGAATTTATAATTGCAAATGGATGTCTCTAAAGCAGTCTGTCAGGAAGCTGGTAAATTGCCTCCCCTTTTACCAGACGGTGTCTCTGCAAATGATCCTGGACTTGTCAAGCAAGACCATTCACACAGTCCATCATCTCCTTTCTTTGGCAACACTGAATTGCAATCTGTTGCTCCTTTCAACAGGAAGGCAGGAGGAAAGTGTAGGATTCAAGTGGTATGTTCCATATTTCTTCCAAATTTACTGTGGCTTGGCTGGTTTTGTGCAGAAATATCAAAATACAAGATTTCAGATATATGTAGCATCATGAACTATCATTGATCATGAAAAAGGCGCATACTTAACTGAAGGACCTTGCTACTGACATGGTAATCAAGGGTGCAAAGTGGTTGCACTCATAAATTAGTCATTTCTTTTAAGTATGCTAGGGTATTAAGATGTGTAGAAGAACATATCTAAGTATTGGTTACAAATGTGTGTTTGCAATACACTGACATCAATGGGTTACATTTTGTGTACTTTAAGAATCAAAATACCCCAGAACTGTATATTTTGAAATAAGAGAACAGTGTGTCTTATTCTTTTACAATATTGTATAATATAGCAGCTGTAGTTTTATCACATGCATATTTATATAATTTTATTTTCTACTATTCAGTCATGTTCAATTCTCAGAGATTTCATAGTTTTCATGGCAAGTTTTTTCAGAAGTGATTTGTTGTTGACTCCTTCCTAAGACTGAGAGAAAGTGACAAGCCCAAGGTCACCAAACTGGCTTTGTGCCTAAGGTGGTACTACAACTCGTGGACTTTTGGTTTCTAGCCTGATGCCTTAACCACTACACAAAACTGGCTTTCTTATAATATGTATAATAATTAGTTCCTAATCAGTTTTTAAAAGTAATTTCAATTTTCTGCTTATTAAGACTTTTCACTTTATTTACTCTGAAAGTGGAAGCACCTAAATGGTCTGGGTTGACCTAGAAAAAATAAACCAGGTGAGATAGGAAGGAGTATTCTGAAACTAGTGTCATATGTTTGCTAAGAAAATAGTATATATATATGTCCATGTAGTAATAGGAGTATTAGTTTAATACTTAAATGTATTAAAATAATACATTTCTCTAAAATTTTTCATTTGGTTGTTTTTAAAATGTGTAGGCTTGTGATTCCAAACTCTTTTAAGTTGACTAAGCTTACTGATGGTGGTGGGAGCTGTAGTAAGAGATCTGGAGGATACTAGTTTAGGGAGGTTGCTCTTAATTTTCTCTAAATTTCCTGAGAGGCCTTGGTAACCTGCCAAAATGCTTGCCTGCTGTGACCCTGTGGTTATTTTGACATGTTGGCAGGGTAGAGCCTTCGCTTTTGATGCGGCTTAGCTTTAAAGGTCCTTGAAACATCTTGAAAGCACAGCATGAGGTCAAAGGCCATCCCTGTGACCCCCTTCCAGCTCAGTCTATAAGGATGATGCAGCTTGTCTGTTTTATGCTAAAATTGTGGATGGCGAATGCCTCCAAAACCCAGAGCAATTATAAGAATAATCTCCTGTTCTGAGATCCAAGTTCAGTGCAACAAAAGAATTCATCACACTTGGTAGAGGGGGAAAGGGAGCACACCATGGCAGTTTGGGGTACAGATTAATTAGCTCCTTATACAATCTGTTGTTTTTTTATGAGATACATTGTTATCTCTTAAGATATGCATTTTCATATTGCATTTTCTCAAAGTTTGTTAGTACTTTATGTAAGAATACTGAAATAAATATAATGTAGCTCAAATTTGACTCTGAAAAAGAATAGTTGCTGATGTAGTTGTAATTGGAATTATGAAGTTTGGAATTAGTTTATAATCACATATTGTTAATACCTTTTACAGAACAATTTCTGATTTTGTTTGATGCAGATTGGGGATATTAAAATAAAAGTTACCAAAGTAACTTTTGAAAAAGAATCACTGTCTTCAACAGTTGAATGAAATCTGGGATATAAATTTAGAAAATATATACAGTACATATATGAATATAGTAGTTCATTTGAAATCTGCATCTCTAGATGGCATTGTATTCAGAAAGAGCTACTCTTTGTTGATCTCAGCTGAGCCCAAATCAGTTCTGATAATAATTTGAAATAGTGAGGAACCAAGATAGCTTTGGAAAGAAAGAAGGGACCAGAACAAAAGAGAGACATCAACACTCCCTTGTGTTGATGAGATATTAATTGTGTTTGCACGAGTTTTAACAAGGAAAAAGGAATCATTTGTGAGGAAAAGGATAATACTTTTTTCGGCTCAGAAATCATTGCTCTGTAGCATACATAATAAAAATGTTGTATTTGTTGAAATCGGACTTGAAGAATGATAATGCAGCATATTGGTTAATGTTTTATTTATTTATTTATTTTTATTCATGATAGTCTGTGATTCTGCCAGTCTATAATGCTGAGTCTTGGCTGGATGAATGTCTGAAGTCGATTCTGGATCAAGATTTCCAAGGTTCTATTGAACTGTCTATTTTTAATGATTCTAGCACGGTATGTACATTCATAATAATCTATTTTTACTTTTACTGTACTACTATAATTTGAATGCCAGTTCCAGTTAACATTTAATTTTTAAAAATTAAAAACTAACCTTTTGGTGCTTTTTCTTACCAGGATAATTCTATTAATATAATTGAAAAATGGAAGATTTTGTTGGAAGAAGCGGGCATTCGGGTAGTACTGGGAGAAAATTACTCAACTCATCCAGGTGGAGGTAGGAACTTTAAAACTGCAGGTGTAACATTTTCCTCAGCCTGAGAAATCAGGAGATATTTATGATATATTTGTGTAGACATATGATAAAAAAATATAATTGAGCTTATGGGCTAAGAAGTTGACCTGTTCGCTTTTTCCTTTGGTCTTCCCTAATATAATGGTTGCTGAACAAACTAGGACTCATTAAGGAGGACTATTTGAGGGTCCTCCTGAACGTGTAGTTCCCGTTTGAGGATTAGATGGCTGTGCGCCTAGGAGTGCTTTTGTGTAATTTTGTGTTGTGCCCTTACTTGGAACGAAAAGTTATTTTTACAGTTATTGATGATTTAACAATCTCTTGAAGATTACTGGAATGCGCTTTATATTGAAATTGTCCTTGAAGAGCATCCAGAAGCTGGAGCTGATTCAGAAAATGTGGCACATGCATCTCCTTTAATCTATGCACATTACACTTTCGCTCCATAGGCTGAATTGGTATACTTCTAAATGCAGTTCAAGTTGCTAGTGATCTTCTTCTTCCTAGCATATTCCCGCAGATGCAGGGTCTGTTTTTCAGTTCATTGGATGCCACTTTGCATGGTCAATGATCTGAAGTTCAAGTTACTAGTGATGCTGGTATTTTATACCAAAGTATAAAGCAGTTGCCCAAACAAAATTAAAGGCAAAAGGTCACTGCAATAATAATTTAATTGCTTTCTGAAAGCAAGGAAAGTTGGGAGTTGTGCAGGTAGCCCTCAACTTACAACTTCTGCTTAGTGACTGTTTGCAGTTACGTCACAGAAAACAGTGACTTATGACCACGAGCCGAGGTGGCGCAGTTAGAATGCAGTACTGCAGATTACTTCTGCTGCCTGCTGCCTGCCTGCACTTTGGCAGTTCAAATTTTACAGGCTCAAGGTTGTTGTCTGGAGGACTGCTTCTCCCTGATCATTTCTACCCATCTCATTAGATATTGCAGAAGAAGCACATTATGAGGACCGAGATTGTTGGGGGCAATATGCTGTAAACTGCTTAGAGAGGGCTGTAAAGCACTGTGAAGCGGTATATAAGTTTAAATGCTAATGCTAATTATGAGCCATGTCAATTAAAGAAAACAATCTAATGGGATCCAGGAAGAGAGGCTGTTGTGGAATGTGATTGAAGCTCACCTGTTTTGCTTGCACATTGACTTGGACAAGTACAGGAAGGTGGAGCCCTAACTGCTTGATTTTTTTTGACTTGTCCTGATCTCTTCTTTGGAGAATGCAGTTACTTATATCCTACTAAAGGTCTAACACAACTCCTTTGAACACCATCCAGTGTCATTTGCACATGGGTTAGACTTAGATGCTCCGTTTTTACTGTCACAGAGAAATATTTTCTTGAAGTTTGACTTAATATTAAGCCACAATTGCAAAATTAACAAATTTTATTAAATATAATTGAATGGGATATTGCCAAATAAAATTTGGAAATCAAAGAATATCAGTTGGATACTGTTAGGTGACTTACATTCCTAAAATCATCTATAAATCACGCTGCCTTGCCTGGCAAAAAAAATCAAATATTTTGTATCTTAAATTTCTGGAAATATATCCCTGTTTTTTTGTTTTCTTGTCAATTTTTAATATACATTTCAGAAATATATATCTATTCTTGTATAAGGTTTAACTTGGTTGAAAAGGCCAGTTAAGAAAAAGCGTTTGTTGTAGGCTGGGAAGAAGCCAGTCCGGTTGTATGCTAGACTGAAAAGTATGAATAATGTTAAATTTCTGATTCTAGCCAAAACAAATAGCTCCAGTGTTGTTGGAAATGGCTGGAAAGTAACAGATTCAAGTTGAATTGCCAAGTGTAACCACTCTAGAATGGAGAGCAGTTTATTGGGGTGTGAACTGTGAATGGTTTGTATTGAGTTTTAAAGCTGGTGTTTTAAAGTTGTTATACTTTTTGGGTGAGATTGCTAAAAAGAGGAGAAACGATAAATTGCATTTAGGGAACATTATTAAGACATTTTAATTTGTTCCTACTTTAATTTTTGTAAGCTTATGAACACTTTATGCAATGTATAATGCAATCAGGATTGCCTTTTTCTATTAAGATTATTTTGAAGGTACAATTAAAAGAAAAGGCTGGAAAATGTGATATGGCTATGCTAATCATCTTTTTTTCTCTTTCACACACATATCTTTGTATAACTATATACCGTATATATCTTCACAGTTTGTATATATTCTATTTATGAGAAAGAAAAATGTGATCATCCATTCTCCAGAAATGAAAAATAGTCAGAAGAATTTTTTTTCTAAATACAGACAAACATCCTATGTGGTTCCGTTAATCCCAATATGTCACAATGACTATTTAAGTCTTTAACCCAGGCCTGGAGGTATTTTCTTCTCTAATAATCATGTACATAGGTGCATTGCTGGACCCATACTCCAGAAAATGGCACGGCAGGAAAAAAATAATATTGACTGAATTTAATACCTACTGAATAAAATAAATTGCCTGTAAAATAAGATACTCCATTTATAAAATGAATGAATCTTTCATATGAATATTCCAACCATTTTTTTCTTTTGCAGCCCATTCTGATCAGTAGGAAGAATAAAAATGTGTGCCTCCCACACAGACAGACACACACAGAGACACACAGAGACACACAGACACACACACACAGACACACACACACACACATATTCTTTCATCCTTCTATCAGGTCCAAAACAACAACAATAAAGCAAAAGAAAACAAAAGGACTGGACTGGGTTGGGCTGGGATAAAGGTTATAGGTAGCTGTTTAAGGGAGAGAAAGTGACACAAAAATTGTGATAAAACTTGATGGAGATGAGGCAAGGGAAAGAGAATGGACAGGAAATGGAAGAAAAGAGAACTATTTAGGCAAAACAGAAAAGGTTAATATGTAGCATGCAAATAACTCATCCCAGGCATCCACTGGTTTTCAGCAATCTGCAATCATCTGAAACTCCTCCCCCATTTTTTTGTGAAAAAAGCTTATTTTCCTACTTGTAATATATATGTGTCCGTAAGACAGCAGGATTAATTGCATTTCACCTAGATAGCATATAGTTCATTTGATTTCATTTTTTACTTTTTTCTGCTCCAATAAGAAGACACTTGAGTGCTTTATAGTATGCATTCAGTAATAGGGTTAAAAAGGTGATACAAAGCCTCAAGAAAACAAGATACCCACAACATACCAGTCATACTAAGTTCCCAAAATGTGCCCAAATCCAGCACATTCAGTTCTCCGTTGTGGAAATAGGAGTTACTCCCTATGTCTGGAACTTTTCTGTTGGTTTGAAACCCAGAAATTTTAACGAGAATAGACACATACTTTCAAAATTAGATTTTAAAGTACATATATAGTGCCCCACAAAGTCAGGCCTGGATCACTTGTAGTACTAAGCCATAACTGTTTGTGGGGTCTTTTGGCTTGGTATGATTATCATTACTAACTAGCATTCTTGAGTGTTATAAAACATCATAGCAACAAATAGCTTCACATTAAAGGTGTACCATTAACCATTTCTCTCAATATTACCTTTTTCCAAAGCCACGAAGCTTGGGATTTCATTCTTTAGAAATACTCCAAAAATGGAATTTCTCTTGAAACCAGTTTAACACTTTTTAAAGTTGACTATTTATACATTTTCAGAAAAAAGTATTTGTTTTGTGATTTCTGTGTTATTAGGGTTAACTAGTTAAATATTAATTAGAAATTAATTTTTAAATCTCTAAACTTTTGTCACATTGGAAGAATTTTTTTAAAAAAATTCTACATTTATTTCTGCAAAATAGAAAAATGTTTTTTTTTTTTCTATTTTGCAAAAGTAAATGTAGATTTTTTTTCTTTAAAATGTTTTTTTCTATTTACATTACTCTGTATTTTCTCAGCTTTTGCTATGTATGTTGAGGAAAGGTGTAAAAGAAAAGGAATTGCTGGGTATAAATCCTTTTTAATGCAGAATATGTACATTTGAAGAACCTGTTTAGCTGGATATGTTGTTGATCCCTATATCTTTAGTGATTTACTTTGTTGTAGTTATGAGTAGTTAGCATGTGTAGAGGGTATTTCCTTTGAAAAAAGGCCCTCTCCAGCCCCCAGGGATGAAACAATGTGACAGTCTTCACATCCCGTGTTTACACTGGATTAAGATTCATTTCTGGTTCTTTTCTGTCATGGAAAAGGAACAAGAAAAACAAAAGGGAAAACTCCCCACAAAAGAGAGGGTCAGTGCTTTTAAAGAAACTACCACAAAACTACTTCTTTCCAAGAGTGAGGAATGTTAATATCTCATGGGGTCTTAGGTTTTTACTCCTGTGGCCATGGCAACGTGTTCTTTTCAGTAATGGAGCAGGCCTTACAAAATCGCCAAGGCCTGGCACAGACATTTGACTCTCCTCAGTAGAGCAGTATCACAATGCATTCCTTGCTCATGCCAAAGGCAAGATTCATAGTCCCCTTTTAAAGTTTTTGTACAGAATGAAATATCTGGAATCATAGTTGCCTTGATATCATAAAAGGTTGTTGTAAACAGCTGATGGCTAAGCTGTTTTAGTTCCTTAAATATCTGTTTCTACAATTTAATATATTATTCTATAATAATCTGCACTTCAACAGGTTATTCCTCCTTTGCCCCAAATAATTCTTAAATCACCTAATAATTATTTCACATGAACAGGTTTTTTTTTCCTTTGGCTCAAACACATCAACACTCTCTGTCTTATTTGTTTATTTTCATTTCAATGTTTATTTTCATTTTTTTAAAAAAAAACATTCATTTTTGCATTATAATTATTTTAGTTGATTACGTTGTAGTAATTGAATAATTATTTTTCATTGGTCCTGTGCATTTTTACTATCCAATAATATGAGTTAGTTGAGCAATGTATGAGTTAAAACATAAAAAAAATCCTATTTTTTTAAAAATTATAGTCTTCTGCTTGAGCAGTGACTTGGATTACAAGACTTTCAAGGTCCCTTCCAACTCTGTTATTCTGACCTTCTGATTGGCAAAAACTTTGGATAATAATACAGCACCCTACATAAATAAATTGTGAATTGATGGTTTTCCATGGTACTGAGCAAGGTAAAACCTTGATTAAATGAAATTTGAATGGTACGGGTGCCCATTCAATCTGAATTTGTGCAATTAACATTATTTGCATACATAAATTCATGGAATTAGTATAAAATACCAATTACATACTTACACAAGGGTGCATTGATGCAAAGCATGTCTATTACATCAATTATATACAGTAAACTGCTTTGAAATAGTTGGATTTGCCCATTGTTTGGAAATGAAATATTAAATATTTTTTTACCTCTTGTGTCTGAAGTTTGGATCTTTACTCCAAATGGATCTTTACTTTCAAAACATAGAAAGGGAAAGAAAACAATGAGATCTTCATTCTTCAGATCTGTTTTGGAAAGAATGCTAATTTGTATAGGTATTTGGGCTTTTAAGTTTAATATTACATAATTTCAAGTATAAAATATAAATTGCATTGATTTTCATATACTGCATTGACTTTATTTTATCAACAGTTGGCTTTGCTAAAAATTATGCTATTGATCAGAGTTCGGGGGAGTATCTCTGCTTTCTGGACTCGGTAAGTCTTTTCCATTGTTTATTAAAATCTAATATAAAAATGTATATTTTCAACTGTCTTGTTCTTCCCTTTTTCTTACCATATAATTGTGGCTGATAGTTTTTGATAGCTTTATGTGTTTCATGGAGAACTATTGGATACATTCTGCAGCTATTTCTGCTTAGACCCTTAGTTATTAAAATAGGATTATAAAGTCTATAGTGTCATCGGAAGTGAAGGTTGCTTTGGTTCCCATAAATAGCTAGCGGGCCACATCTTTGATTTAATTATCAAAATTGAAGTAACACACCCCACAGATTTGTAACAGTTTGAATAGTTTGTCAAACTGTAGTTTGACAAACTACAGTATGACATAAAGTAGTAAGTATAAAGTACTGTAGTAAGACAATTTTATTCAACAAGGTGCTCTCCAAATGTTTTTGATTATTTTTCCCATAATTCCCATGATTGATTTTCCAAGTGTTTGAACCTTTCCAATTCCTTTTTATCCATATAATAATGTAAGAATTGAATAAATGGTACCTTCACTTCAAGTCCAGTATCTTGGATAAAATCTATTGGCTCTGTGAGAAAACTTAGTTGTGGCCCACGGGGTCACAACAGCCTTGTTACCTGGTACTTTCAGATTCTCAGAACAATGGAGCAGGACTTAAATATGTTACGTTAAACATGTTCTGTTTAAATATTGAATAAGGTAAGAGCTTCAACAAGTGATCCCAGAATTAATGAGGTCATGTTTCCTAGGAGGACGAGTGCTTTAACTACAGCAACAAATGACACCTTTTCTTTTCCACCAGAGACCTTCTCTGTATTGCTGCCAGAAGCATGTAAGAATTTGGCAATTAGGAGGAGGAGGCTAGTCTAGCAGAAATGCTGCTTTTGGCAGATTGCTATATTAGTTGTCTTACCAGAATCATTTAGACCTCCCAGTGTGCTTTTCCTTCTTTTACCTTAAAGGAGCCATAACAGTGACGAGAACAAAACTAGAGACAATTAATTTCTAATATAAGTTAGCAAACAAGCTTTATTGAATTAGCCTACTGTATAAATAATTAGACTTATATATCTGCACAGTTCTAACTTCAAATCCCTCCTTATCAAATATAAATTTCCATCTGGAATTTTACATCTGTTCAAGAAACCCTCTCTAGATGGTTCTATGCTAACACTTAATGCTATTGGGATGGCTCATTTACATAATGAATCCATTAAATCAGAGTTTCTCAGGTATTATTTTTTGCTTTGCTATTGCTACTACTCAAGAGCTACCTAACAAGGTAACTCTAATGTGGTAAGCTTATTTAGAAAAATATGAAGAAATTATATTTTTTTCAGTCCTCTTGACAGTTCATCAGTACATATTTTTTACATTGAGTTAAAATCTGGGCTACTTACTAGAGACTAACTGAATTGGTTGGCCAATGAAACTGGGAAGTTAATCCAGACAACAGACATTTGTTTCCTCATTCTACTCTTTTTTTCCCAGTAGAACTTAAAAACTAAAAGTCAAGTTTGAGGATCTTCTAGATTTTAACGCTTATGTCTACTTTATTAGTACAGTAATTATTCCTTCTTGCATTAGCCAGCAATGTTTCTTGGTTTGAAGGTATCTTATCAAATACTGGCTCCCTGCTAAATCCTGCTTTTGCCATTGGATTTCAACAGGGTAATCTTAGATTTCTTGTTCTGTTAATTTTAAACTACAAATGCTCTCCACGAGGCTCAGGAGAAAACATAAATTGTCTTTATGCAAGTATCTGTTTCCTGAATATAATGGGAGATTTTATTTCAATATCATAAAAGAAAACTAAACTGAACAACAGCAGGATGGGACCTTGGCCCTCATCAAGAGATTGACAGCTCCTCCTAAGCATATGAGGATTGTCTTTTTCTTTACTAATTTTTTCTCTTTGTTTTCTGAATTAAATATGAGTTTTTTTAGATGATGTCTTTGACATCTATCCTCTGGGAAGTTAAGTTGAGAATTTGTGTCCTACCTACTTGTTCCAAAAAGAGATGCCATTCATCAGCTGATGAATGTTCTTGAAGCAATTCTGTTTTCTCCTTCAGTGGAAAACAATGTTTTTGTTAATTTGTCCTTACTCATTCTACTATTCTTCTGAATATATAGTAAGAGATATTTAATTTGCTTAAGTCCTATGATCCTTGCTTTACCCAAAACATGATGTTTTTTTTTCTCTTCTCTAAATACTTGTCTTGATGGCTATCAAGTTAGGATAACATAAACAGAACAAAGTATGTTTGACTGTGAGACCATATTTATTGATGACCCTGAGCTGTGGAGAAAATGCATCAGTAACAAAGAAAGGGAAAATAAAATGTTACAATTGAACAAAAGTAAACATATTATTGATACAATCTTGTTTTTAGTGGCTATATCTTTCTTAGAGAAGCTAATTATGATGACCTTTCTTAAAGTACCTGCTTGTATTAAGAGAGTGACAATCTTAAGATGGTACTGCTTTTTCTTGTTCATCTTCAGATTTATTTATACAATTTATATGGCTGTCCATATCAATGAGTGACTGAATATCCAGAATTAAAATAGGTTAATAAAAAATAAATATTGTAAAAATTAAAAATACAGGCAGCTAAGAAATCACTAACACAACCAAGAAGAAATAACTGTGGAGAGATGGTCCTTCAAGTAATCCAGTCCTAAAACATAAACCAGCACTCTGAGATGCACCCAGAAGCACACTGGCAACTAGTGCAAGTCATTGGAGTAGTAGTGTTATGTGTGCAGCGTAACAGGCTCTATTTACTACCCATGCTGCCCTATTCTGAAGTGAAGTTGAAGTTTCTGATTGCTTTTCAAGAACAACCATATGTAAAACACACTGCAGAGGTCACGAGGGCATGAGTGACAGTGATCAGGGTCTCCCAGTCTAGGAATATATGCAGATGGCACACAACCTGAAGTTGTACACAGATGACCTCGTAGCCATCCCTATGAGCAGGATGCATGAGCCAAGAGAATTCCCAGACTACAAAACAGGCCCGTCGGAGGCAGTGCTATCCTATCCAAGACCAATAATGGAAAGTTCCAGATACCAGAAGGTCCAAACAGCCAAAGCCTTTCAGTCTCTTTTGTCTTGGGCTAATACCTGTAGGTTCCCATCCAGATCCCCAAAGCGTCTATACCAGGGGTGTCAAACTGTAATTCTTTGAGGGCCGGGTCAGCACTGTAGATCTTCTCTGCGGGCTGGGGGAGGAGGGGGGAGAGATGGAACAAACACCTCCTGCACAATAGGGTGCTGGGGGGCTGTGCTCATCCCTCACACTGTTGAAGCCTGTTGAAGTCATAATGCAATTACTTTCTCCACAGTCTTCCTTAAACAGAGTAGCTTGGAAACTGGATGAAAGCTGATGATTTTTGGCCTGAACAGTCTCCTGCAGCACTTTGCTGCCTAAAATGGGGCATGGGGAGGCACCACGAGTGGGATCTTTGCTATTTCCAGGCTGGCCCCACGGGCCAGATCTAAGCACCCCACGGGCTGGATCCAGCTCACAGGCCTTGACACCCCTGCTCTATGCACTGGGACAGGGCATCTATGGCCTGGGGTGATGTAAAGCTAGGTATCATTATCATATTGGTGATAGTCAAACCAAACTGTCAAATGACTTCATCTAGCAGCCTCAGATAGATATTAAACAGGAGGGGAGAAAGATTGAACTCTGTAGCACCCCACAAAGTAAGAGAGGTAGACTGGATCTCTCTCCTCATTATTTCATTCTGAGCCTGTTGAAGTCATAATGCAATTACTTTCTCCACAGTCTTTCTTAAACAGAGTAGCTTGGAAACTGGACAAAAGCAGATGATTTCTGGAGTAAAAGTCAGATCACCACCTCTGTAAACCTGACAGAAAGCACTTTCTCCCTCAGAAGAATTAACCATCACCCAAACCCAATCACATATTCCCTCCCAGGCAAGCAAGGAAATGTAAGCAACTATCCATCAGATTTGTTAGGAATGTAAGTCACCTAACAGCTATTTGGGTTAGAAATATATAAACCAGGATAGACATTTTAATACTGCCTCTTTAAGAAAATCCTAAAAGTGTAATTGGGTGTGGTTTCTCAAATGGCCATAAGATAGAGCCAGAAACCTGGGTTGTCTTAGTCTTCATCTCAGAAGAAGTCTCAGTGAGTCTCTGTTTTCTTTCTGTTGGAGATTATTGCCGTTCCTCCTAATTGACTGATATTCTTGGATTTGATGTAAGTCTGATACTGAACTGTTTTTGACACTGGACTTTGTTATTGGATTATCCCTGGACTGAAAACTGACTGATCTTACCTGTGAATGACTTTGGACTGCTTATTTTGAACTTTGCTTAAAACTTTATTGAAAGTAGAAAACCTACATTTACTGTACAGTGTATCTGTGTTCTGTGTGTGTATTATTCAAACACTACTCTCAATACGTCTCCCTGTATGCGCTCATTCTCCTAACGGGAATTACCTCAACAAGATTCTTCGCATATTCCTATAATTTTAATTTCCTTATTTATCATATTTGCATGCTACCTTATCAAATGACTCTTAAGTAGCTTACAAGAAAATAAATTCCCAAATGAAAATGATTTTATCACAAACAAATAGAACCTGTGGCAGGTTCATATTTACTACCAGTCTTATTGTCCTTCTTTAAATGTTCCTTGGAGAAACACTAGTTTTTCTTTCTGTATGTCAGTGAAGATTCTGAGTCATCCATGTAAAATTGTCTGGAAAATTAAATAATGGACTTATTTTTTGTTCGTTTGAGATGTTTTGCTACTCATCCGAGCAGTTTCTTAACTCACGACTCTCTGCTGAACCAACTTGTTCAGACTAAGAAAGCTGCTTGGATGAGTAGTGAAAAAGTCTCAGACCAATAAAAAATAAGTTCAGTTGCCATGATTCCATTTTCCAGACTGTTTTTACTAATTTTCAGAATAGGAATAAGGAAGAGGCCATTCTAACTTCAGGAAGCACTTGGTAAATTAGAACTAGTGCCAGGAAACACAGAGTTAATTGTACTAGTCCAGTTGAATTCTGATCCATTGGGGCAGAGAAGAATGAATCAATATGGTAAAATAGCTAGAACGCTGGACTAGGCCAAGAAAACTCAGGTTAAATCCAAACCTAAGCATTGGAAGCTCATTGTGTGGTTTTGGGTCAGTCTTTGTATTTTAACCAGCTTTCCAGAATTGTTGATAATGGGGAAAATTGAAAGAGAAAGTGTTAGTCATTGAACTGAAGGAAAAGTGGAAGGAACTTCTAATAGATAAATTTCTGATGATGCAAAAAAAGTATCCAGGATATTCATTCAGAAGTTGTGCCCATGCTATTAGTGGATAGAATATTAGATTTATACACAAATGCATTATTAGAAATATATGTGTATTTTAAAAACTTCAAAACAGTTAAAGCAAGCGATATTTACAGCAAATGTTTGAACAGTATTAATTGTTCTTTACCTTGGCAACAGTAATTGTTCTATATAAAATTTATGGCTTACGAAACTGCTGAATACAGATCTAATCTGCCAGTTTCCCAGTTCTTGGGAGGCAGTTTTGTGGATGTTTGAAATAATATTTTGTAGAAGTCAAAAATGTAAACAAGCTATTTTAATTTTTGAAAGTGAAAATACAGAAAGTGTCAAGATGCACAGATATAATCATATTTACTGCATAAAGCAATTACTTCACTGGCTTCTACATATTTTGCAAATTGCTACTGGTCAAAAATAGTGCAGTTGTCATTTGCTCCATGATTAGGCTAACCATGTTCTGATTTTTTATTGAACAAAAACTGGCAATTTTGTCATTTGTGAAAAGTTAAATCATGATTTAAAACCTTGTTACTTTTACAGACAATGTCGTATCTGATTATGGACAACTTCTGTCATGGGAAATAAACTATGTTAAAATGGAGATGAAATAGATGGATTTTTTAAAGTTATCTTTTTCCTTGGTGCAGATAAAGCACTGTGAAGCGGTAGATAAGTCTAAGTGCTATTGCTATATTCTTGTAAACAATGTTTTAATTTGCTTTCAATAACAGAAGTATTGTAGAAGTAGCATCAATAATGATGTTTTTCTTTAATTTTATGCCTTTGAAAATTCTTATCTGCATAGCAGCCATCCATGGGGGAAACAAGGAGTGTCAGATTGACAAAAAACAGTGTTGCAATGTTTGATGAAACCGTACTCCTTTTCTACATATACAATATTGTGATGTTGCATACCTGTCCAAAAGAGCCAGACTTTGTAATCCCCACCACAGTGCTACTTTTGTCAGAATAAAATATATTTGATTGCCGCTGCACTGGAATATGGGTGTGGAGTCAGTTTTCTGCTTTATCATTTAACCATTCCAAACCTGTTCCCAATCAAATGCTGATAATCTGCTTCAGCACAAGAACTCGTCAGTTAACCCATGTCACACTGCCTTCCCCCTTTTCTATTATATTTGCTTAGTAGAAGTAATGTTTTAAGAGTTACTGTCCCACAATAAGTTAAACATCTGATGTGTTGATAAACAAATGGATGTTCTTCCCATTACTTTCTGTGTTTAAGAGTACAGAAAGAAGAGAAACATTCCTGAAATTGATACGCATCTAGGAATTACTTTCTATTCTTGTTGGAAGCAGTTTCTTAATACTGTGCAATAATTTCTGAAAAACATATGTTACCAGCTGTGAAATTTAACTTTGTCTATGATTGCTTTTATATACCTTTCTTACTTCTCACTTTCAGTTCTCTAAGTTGGTAATGAATTATCCAGAATATAATGTTGGTGTCACTCATGTGGAATGTGTCTGAATATGGCCAAAACAGGATCTTGGGAACTGTAACTATTAAAAATGTGAGAGGGAGCTTTTACATTTTGTAAATGTGGGGGATTTTTTTTAACCCAACTTGAATACTTTTCTGTAATATTGACTGCATGATAAAAATAGGTAATCAGCCTTGGATCATTTTGGCTTATTAGAATTTTATGATAATTTCCTTCCATTGAATGACCTCATTTTTAACAGAAGCAATGTTTAACTAGCATAAGTACCTCTTTAGTTTTAGTGGCATATTTTTTTGGGAGTATAGCCTAAGTTTCTAGATTCTTTATTGGAAATAAAATCAATTATTTTACTATAGTTAATTGATATTTCTTCAAGATGCTGTACTTCGACTGTAAAGGTAACATAGCCAACAGCAGAGTATGTTGTGCACTGAATTTTATGGACAATACAATTGAATAGAATAGAGACCTCCAAACTTGGCAACTTTAAGACTTGTGGACTTGGGTTAAACTTCATCGGTGATGGACCGAAATCCGCGATCATCCGTAGTTTCGGTTCATGCTCTCCATCGGAGGGCCCGATCTACTTGATTTGGGGCCGAAGCCCCCCCCCAGAGGTGGTGAAGAAGGGGGAGACTGCCAGCTGGGTTGAGGGGAACTGCATCTCCCCTCCTTGGCTTGGCATTTACTCCTCTCCAAAGACAGCTGTAGTGGTGGTCAACATGGCCACCCTAAAGAGGAAGATCTGATCGGAGAAGAATGTGCAGGAGTGTAGAAGAAGACAGCTTGAGTGACCGGGCTAAGCAGCAACAAGATTTAAATACAAGGTACCCCGGAATTAAAATAATTAAGAACTTTTAAGAAAGATTTTTAAAGTGGCGGCAGAGAAGAGGAAAAAAAAGGAGGGAAATTTGATAGCTGAAAGTGGCTTTGAACTTTGAAAGAGAAGCCTGAAGAAGATATTTGCTTAAAACAATTTTGACACTAAATAGGCAAACTTAAAGCTGAACTTGAATGTATTAAAAAATAAAGAATTTTGAAACATAAAAGCCATCAAAGAGAAGAAAAGGTGGAAGAAAAAGGGTGGAACTTGGACATAGCAGAGAGTGCCACCTGGTGGTAAAAGGAATTAATTGTGAATGTTTAAAATATCTTTAAAGGATACAAAGTAAGTGAAATCTTGCTACAATAAGATAGAGCCCCCAGAAAGTGAAAGTGGAGCATTGAACTTTGAAATAAAGAAAGAAGGAAGAATAAACTGTTCTGGGATTATTTGGCAACTTTTGAAATTTTGGATATTGGCTTCCTAGATGAACTAATTAAATTAACTATGGGAAATAATTTTCAGACTGTGGTTGCTTTAAAGTACTGGTTAGAAGTGTTTAAAGATGGCAGAACTTTTTCTAGAACTGAAAATGGAATTAAAAAACATTAAAGAAAAGTTGCAAGAGAAAGGGGAATCATTTGGCTATGCTCTACAATTTTTAGAATTGGCGGTTTTACAGTATGAAGAGGAGTGCCAGAAGAAGAAGAGCTGAATAAAGAAGAGGCCATCTTTAACAAACAAATGGGACAATGAGGGTTGAAGTGAAAAGGGGGGAAAAAGGGAAATAAGAATTGGAGATTAGAGGAGGTAATTAGAAAAGAGAACAGTTTGAAAAATAAACAAAATATAAGGAAGAAGCAGAAAAGAGGACCACAGAAGGAAGCTTTAAAGTGGGAGAGGGACAAAAATTGGAGTGAGAAAAGGAGGGGGAAAATAAAGGGAAAAAGAAATCATAAGAAACAGAATCAGAAAGTAAAGAAACATGGGAACCGAACAAAAATAAAAAGAAACTGTTTATTTAAAAGACACAGAGACAATGGTTAGAAGAAGAAAAAGTAAAGAGAGAGGATTCTGCAAGGTGACAAGGGATAGTATAAATATATTAGAAACAATAAACAAAGTAGAAAATAGGCAAATATATGTTATCAAAGTAGAAGATTGAACCTAGTATTGTTTACTAATAGAATGCTTGCTAATTAAAAATATAAATATTATGAAGATATGAAAAAGTGAATGGGAAAGCTATAAAATAAGCCTGAGGGGAGTATTTGAGAAAAATTAATAGAGAATATACAAAGTAGTGGTAAGATATGAAATCAAATATGAAAGATGAATATGTAATTGAGATTATATCTGTATGGAGATGTGAAAACTTGAACTATGCTGTTCACTAAAAAAAGATATTTTACTTTTGTTTTGTGAAAATTCAAATAAAATTTTATTTAAAAAAAAGACTTGTGGACTTACTTCAACTCCCAGAATTCTTCATGCAGCATAGCTGGCTGAGGAATTCTGGGAGTTGAAGTCCACAAGTCTTAAAGTTGCCAAGTTTGAGGACCCTTGGAATAGAATATAGTACAATACAAATAGAATGTCTTATGAAAATAGCAACAAGAAGTGGGCTACATATCTTTTTAAAGGATTATGATTAAGAAAGCTTTTGCCTCTTGTCGACCATCTTACAAATTTATATGAGCTTTTTAGAAATTCCTGATACAAAATAAAAATCCTATTTGCCTTATTTCAGCAATTTATTACCTTCTAAATGTGGAGAACAGAAAACATTTTCTCAGTAAATGTGTTTTATGGATTATTTTGCATAATAGCTATAAATTAAATGATTTATCTCTGGATAGTCTACTTTCACCTAATATATTAACTTTTTCCTTTGGAATGAGCTGATCTGAACATTCTAATCTTACATTTCTGAACATGTGTCTTTCAGAACAGGAGGTGGTTATGGAAATAGCCAAACTAGACCTAGGATGCTTGGATTGGTCCATTTGGGAGAAAACAAAATATTTTCAAAATAAAACCCATTGTTTTTGTGCATATCTGATGTACATTTTTAAATTCAAGTCAAATTCTTATGCCACAGTTTTATTTGCATTTTATAGAGAACTGTCCTTCAAAAATATGAGTTTATTTCAAATGATACTGTCTTCAAGTTCTGGTTTATATTTCTGAAGTCCAGGGCAGGGTCAGCCATATATTTTCTAGTATTATGCTTTTTTGTCAATCTCATATTTTGTCAATATTTAATAAACAAAATCAAGAGTGGTGTGATAGCCTAGTGGTGAAGATGCTCACCTCCTACTTGGAAGGTTGATAGTTCAATGCTAGGTATCAGTAAGTGTTTCTCTTCTAGGGCATAAAGAAACTCTGCTGTGAACTCTTTGTGACATCATAAAGAGCATCCATCCAGTAAATGCTCAGCTCCATCTATTCACCCCAACTCTTCCCCAAATTAAGGCATTATAGGGTCGTAAAAAGAGAGTTTTTTTAATAGCTAAATACACATTTTTTTCCTACTATATAGAAAAGAATTATTTTGAAATATTTATTAAAGTATATTTGATATATTGTCTGTCTTGGTAACAGTACTGCATTTTTTTTTGTTCTAAGATGTGTACAATCTTTGCATTGACAACTGCATTGATGAAATTGAAACTGAAAATGGAGATGGACTGTTGAGGGGAAAATCTTGAGAGTACACTGATACATTTAAAAATGGGTTGAAAAGCACAACTACATAAGTAATTTAAAGGCTATGAGATGTATTTTAAATCCTGTAATCAATGGATATTACAACCTTTTGTTCAGTTAAGAATAACCTGATTAATGAGGTTTTTTTTAATCTAGCACAGTGCTTTTAAAGTAGGCCTTATTGAAATCCTTTCAATTTCAAAATGAATTCTACAAAACTTTAAATTGTTGCTTGATGTATGTACATTGAATACATGCTGGTGAGTCTCGTGTTATCTGCTTCTGTATTACTATTGTGTCTCCTCATAATCATCCATTTAAATTGTCAGATAAATAGATCTTCTTGAGACACCTTTGGAAAAGTCTTTGTGCATCTTTAATAGAGGCTGACTTTTGACTGTATAACCAGCTTTTCTACAATTGATAATCTGTTTTATTTATTTTTGTTTATCTTTAACCTTGAAATAATTAACATGGAGCTACCGAGCACAGATTGTTTTCCTTGTCTTATTACTTTGTCTCTCTCTGTGTTTGGTATTCAGAGGTACTGAATTAGTTTTAAGGCCATTCACTCCCTAGAAGAAGGAAAAATAATAGTTTAGTTTTGGCTCTTTTCCTCAGATTAAGGGCTGATTCTAAGGATTTTCTGGCTATTTAAACTTTTTTGGTTGCATTCTTCAGCACAAGACATACATATATGGAAGGTTTAGATCAGGGGTGTTAAACTCGTGTCATCACGGCGGGGTCTGTGACGTATCAGGACTTTCCCCCCTTTTGCTAAACTGGGCAGGGGTGGGGCCTGCACATCATGCATCTGGCCCATGGCCTTGAGTTTGACACCCCTGATTTAGATCCGCCTTTCTGTAGCATATATAAGAAACGGATTTTGTCAGAATTTCCACCATTAAAACATCACAAGGTAATTATTCACATGCTACAGCAAAAGCATAAGAAATGAAAACGAACGGTTGAAGTACATAGATGACCACTGGCAAAGCTTACATTGGTATCGTGGAAATACATGTGGAGAGATATGTGTTGATAAGCCTTTATAAATTCTACAGATTTTGCAGCATCAAGTAGTAGACTGAAATGGTCAAATTCTGGACTGTATTACTTATTACTGCCCAATATCCTCCTCTTTCTCCTCCTCCCCACTTGTGGTAAACTAGTCTGGTATTCAACAGTATTCTCCTATCATGTTTCTAAAACTTTTATATCTATGTATGCAAAGCTGAGATGCAACATCTTTGCTACTTTTTATATAGCTGAAGAGAGAGGTAAAATATCCTTTCATTTTTGCCATTGTTCTCTGATTCTTCAATATTGCTCAGTTAAAACCATGACTTGTTTAAATCTGCTGATCATTAATACCAAGGTATATTAATACTGGCAGCAATTTATTTCTTATCTAGATAAGAGGTGCACATTCTGAGCTCAGGTGCAAAATTTGAATTTGAATGAATTTTGAATTTTATTCAAATGTTAACAAATAGAAACGAGTTTCTACAGTAATGATTTTGAGTCCTTTGAAGACATTAATCATCTTTGGAACAACACCTTCTTGAAGCATATGGGTAGGTCTAAACTGTAATACTCTGAATCATTCTCTGGTTGTACCAGATTAGTAATATTGGTAGCTTACTTCCTGTCAGAATCTTCCAGCATAACATTTCCTATAGCTATATCTGCTACAGCAGAAAATATTTTATTTTCTGATGGGTTGAAGCAGTGGTATTGCCCCCTTTTATCCATGAAGGAAAAATAAATTGGAAAACATTTATTAGAGCTGTATTTTATTACATTCCTGAATTTTTTTCGGTCACTGATTGCCACAAAGTCTATGGAATCATTCTGTTAGAATCAGGAAAGTATACAAGCTAAGATTAAGGCCTAAGGGCATATTCCTGGGTCCATCTTTGTCAGAGGAACTAGAATAACTGTAGTGGAGTTGTGGCAACATTTGGTGGACAAGAACTACACTCGGCATGGATGGAGTCATATATATATGGGTGGTGTAGAGATTTTGGGAAAAGATTGAAAAGGCCTTGATTCCCCAAAATGCTTCTCCCATGTAATATCATATTATTTAATCAGCACATTTGGTAGACACTTAAACAGTGGCAAAACTAGTTAAAATTACTTTGCATTTTTATAAAACCATCAAAGTTTGCAAAGATGAGAGACATAGATAATTAGGTGACCTGTTTTGCATGGTGACTAAGAATTCCTATCTTCAATTCTAGTTGGTTTGCTAATTTCAACTTTTCCTGTCCACAATATTACTTGTCATAGCCACCATTCATCCAAATTACTGTGGTAAGATTTTTGTGGAGATGTCCTGCGATTGTCCACTTAGCATACAGATGGAAGAGTAATGCTATAGTACAGTGATCCCCAACCTTTTTTACGCCGCGGCCCGGTATCCCTAACCTTTTTTATGGCGCGGCCTGGTACCGACATCAGCTGGGCGCCGCCATCTTGTTTTGATGAAAAAGTGCTTCCGGTGAGCTTTCTACCCGGAAAAGCTCACCGGAAGCACTTTTTCATCAAAACAAGATGGCGGCACCCAGCAAGCCAGCGGCCCGGTAGGACTTGTTCCACGGACCGGTGGTTGGGGACCCCTGCTATAGTGCACCTATTTCTACAGTCTTCATTGATTGCTTATTTGTTTTTATACTATTGATCTCATCTTTGTTTTCATCCTTTTCAACTTATGCATGCTGTTCTTTTTCTGTTACAAAATTTAAGAAGATTTGTGATATAAACTGGAATGTTAGAATAATTTGAAATCAGATTAATCAGATCTTAATATTGTGATGGCCATGAAACAGCTTTCACATAATTTATTATCTGGAATCTTTCCAGTGATTGCACCCTACTGGGTCCTTATAATTTTGACTTTAGGGCAGAAAATTGATCATTGATCTGACAGCCTTTTCTAATTAATTGTTTCAGGTGGATTCTCATTCTGATTCAGTAATGAATGCCATTTATTACAGGATGATGTGATGATGCCCCAGAGAATAAGGCTGCAATGGGAAGCTAATATTAAGTATCCAAGGAGTGTGAGTATTTTCATTTTGTTTTTAGTAAAATGTGTAATGAGTTGTAACATAAAAGTTTGGAAATCTCTAACATTGTATTGGAATGTAGTTGTAAGTGACAGAAGTCCCTATTGCCATTGTCAAGCAAAAAGTACTTGTAGTAATAGTGTACAAATTGTACCTGGTGAATGCATGGCTGAAGTACTTCAGGTTTGAAGTACGCTTCAATATAGTAAAATTAACTGGAACTTTACCCTAGAGTAAACTGGATGTAGAAAAAAAGAAAACAGTAACAATTCAGATTTAAGATTGTTACAGATTATAATAGAGCAACATGTGATATAGCTGTAAAAAGTTTTACTGCTCTGAGGGTTCTAGTGGATTACTTAAATAACTGGTGGGTTGATGACATTCAATCTGCCAAATTTTTAAATTATAGAATCCTTAAATTAAAATAGAACAGTTATCAGAGTTGCAGTGCTAAAACAGATAATGAATTTAGATGAGATTATAACCATTTTGGTTTGGGTAGATGTTATTCTGCATGTGTGTGTATTTAATTTTAAAACACACTCTGCAAAGTCAGGTGTTCTTAGTGCACTTGTAAGTGCATTAATATTGTTTATTTAGGTTGAGAAGTTTGGGCATTCTTGTGATAGGGATGTAAAAGCAGCATAAGGAAAAAATAAAACAAGCCTTTTTTTGTGAAAGAGTACATTGTGGTCCCACTCAGATTTGTATGGCAGGTTGCAGAAGCGTAAAACTTTTTACAGTTATCCCAGAGAAAATTTGACAAAATAACTGTTAAAACATGTAGCCACTACAGATGGATTACTTTTAATAAGCAGTATCATAATAGGCCATCTAAAACTTAATTATTTTACTAATCTCATTCTGCTGCAGCTTTCAGGCAGTTATTTTTTATTATTTATTTTTATTTATTTGATTTGTCAATCGCTTACAAGATAATAGGTATAAGTATAAACATGAGTAAGAATACAGGAAATGGGTACAAATAAATGGGGACAATAGGACAGGGACGGGAGGCATGATGGTGCACTTATGCATGCCTCTTAGGAATTGGGTGAGGTCAATAGTGGATAGTTTGAAGTTGAAGGAGTGGGGGTTTGAGGATGTAACAACAGAGTCAGGTAGTGCATTGACCACTCTGTTGCTGAATTCCAGGCATTGACCACTCTGTTGCTGAAATAGTACTTTCTGCAATTAAGTTTGGAGTGGTTAACATTGAGTTTGTATCTGTTGTGTGCTCTTGTATTGTTGCAGTTGAAGCTGAAGTAGTCATTGACTGACATTGTAGCAGATAATTTTGTGTACTACGCTTAAGTCCAACCATAGGCGGTGTAGTTCAAGATTGTCCAAGCCCAAAATTTCAAGCCTGGTGATATAGGGTACTCTGTTGCGAGCAGAGGAATGTAATACTCTTCTCGTGAAATACTTCTGGACTCACTCAATTGTATTAATGTCTGATATACAGTGCGGATTCCAGACAGATGAGCTGTATTCGAGTATTGGTCTAGCAAAGGTTTTGAATGCCCTAGTTAGCAATTCAATATTTCCAGAGGAGAAGCTTCCTAAGATTAGATTTACAACTCTTAATGCCTTTTTGGCAATGCTGTTACAGTGAGCTCTAGTGCTTAGATCATTGGATATGAGTACTCTGAGGTCCTTGACAGAGTGAGGGTCATCAACGAGGTCATATCCGCCTAGTTTGTATTTGGTGAATTGATTTTTTCTACCAATGGTAGGACAGAGCATTTGTTGGTCGAGATTTGGAGTTGCCAAATGTTTGACCATTCAGACATTTAATCAAGGTCACTTTGAAGAACAGTAGCATTGTTGTCGGTGTTGAATAGCTTTACATCATCCGCGAAGAGGATGCAGTTGCTAATATGGTGATTGCAAAGGTCATTTATATAGAGTATAAAGTGTGTGTCCTAAAACGCTGCCTTGGGGGACACCACTGTTGACTGGAGCAGGGTTTGATATAGCACTCCCTATTTTTACTATTCGTTGCCTGTTTGACAGGGATGCAGTAATCCACTTATGAAGGGATCCGGAAATGCTGTAAGAGTTTAGTTTTAACAGTAGTTTGTCATGTACCACTGAATCAAAGGCTTTGCAGAAGTCTATGTAAATTGCGTCTATTGCTTTACCCTGGTCGAGTAGAGTAGTCCATATGTTTTTGCAGTGTAGGAGTTGTAGGTTGCAGGACATTTTTTTCCTGAAACCAAATTGTTTTGGGAGAGTAGGTTGTTTGACTCTAAGCGGAGGGTGATGAATTGGTTAATGATTGATTCCATGACTTTGCATGTGACACAACACAGTGAGATTGGTCTGTAGTTTTCAACCAGGCTGGGGTCACCTTTTTTGAAGATAGGGATGACCCATAGCTAAGGACCATAGGTTCGGTAAGGAGCTTGTTTTGAATGATATATCATATATAATGCTTAGGGGTTCTGCTGTGGCAATGGAGAGCTTTTCTAAGAAGTATGCATATAATCCAGCAGGGCCAATAGATAGGGATGGTTTTAGGTTTCATAGTGCCTTTTCTACATTATCTTCTGTAAAGTCAATATGTAGTGATCATTGCAGTTAGTTGTGGAATGACTAGGAAATGTGGGGCATGAGCCATTGCTGTTTACAAAGACTGAACTGAAGAATGTGTTGAAGAGGTTGGCCTTAACAGCTTTGTCGCTGCAGTCTTTCCCATTTGGTCCCTTTAGAGGTGGGATGGTTCTTGAGTCTTTTAAGTTTGGAGTTTACAAAATTGTAGAAGGCACGGGTAGATTTTGTACGTAGGAGGTTTTCCTCCTGCTTACAGTAATTATTTGTGCATTCTGCCTTTATCTGTTGGCATAAGGTGTTGTATCGGTTTTTAAAGTTTGCTACATAGCTAGTTTTGTTTTTATGCTATAGTGATTTTTTTTATTATTGAAGTTTCCTTATTGTTATGGGTAATTTGTTTTTGTTTTTTTTAGCGGTTACTAATGGTACATATAGTTTAATGACTCTTTCAAGTTCAAGTAAGAATGCATTATAATGGTCTTCTGTAGTATTACAGTTAGAGAACAGAAAGTGCCAATCAAGAGATGACAGATCGGCATATATGAGGTCATAGTTGGCTTTTTTTGAAATTGTATTTTGGAGATCCATCATTATGATCTTGTTTGTGAGGGTGTAAAATGAGACAAAAGTCAATCATACTGTGGTCACTGTTTGAAAAGGTTCTTGTATTTGTAGGCTATAAATTGAGTTTGAGCTGTTGTTTAATTTGTTTAAGTTGCAAGTATGCAAAGTTGTCTTTTGAAGTGAATGAGCTTTCTTACAAAGGTGAAGGAATAGATTTGTGATGTGAGAAAATATTTTATTGTGATCACTTCTCATTTTCAATTTCATACATTCACAATATGTTCTGACTAAAAATGTTTGGCACTTGTTTTCCACATGTGTCATATCATTTTGAAAAAGAAAGGTAGCAAAATAAAAAGTATTTGGGGAGCCTGAAAGAGGATAAGGTCAGATGGATAATGTTCTTTTTCTTTGAACCAGAATGAAAACAAAAGAAACAAACTGTTAGAGTGTAATTTTTAGACCTTAATTTGTATCACAACATTGTCATGCCTAACTTGGCAGGCATCATATTCAAAGAAATCCAGAGTTGACTGTGTTCTAAAAGGAGATGAATGTGTGCGTATGAGCTCATATTTTGCCAGGTCTCATTTCACTTGTCTGAACATGTTGCATAGTAGGCAGATGATAGAAAAAGATGGAATTGAACAAATACGTGGTTTGCTTATGTCTTGCAGGTATCCACAATTGTGGCAGTTGTTATATTAGTTTGTCTATGCTTGACCTGGAGAGACAGTCCTTTGTATGCATTTGCTTTCTTCTAAGAAGTATTGTGTTTGTCTTTGCCCTGTTTGTTGCCCAATTCTCAGTGCTATCTGCTTTTAGACAAAAAGGGTGGTATGGGCATATATGCAATGAAAGTATGTTTCCATCTTGACTTGTTTGGATTGTAAAACAAAAAGGCATTCCTACAATCTTCCTATCATTGTTTCTTATCTGGCAAATCCAAAGTATTGTCAAATTTAGTTTCTTCATTTGGAGGCAACATTACAGTGGCCT